>NW_004797427.1:212492-220310 GCF_000002075.1 Aplysia californica | reverse complement strand
GGGTTCCCCCCCCCCCCCCCTTTTTTTTTTAACGTCTTGATTAAAAGCACAACAACAGGTAAATTTGCTGTTTCCAAGGACTCTCAAGCTGTGGAAGTCACCAGGCGACCACCACCTCCACCCCACCCCACCCCACCCCACCCCTCCCATTTCAATCGTTTCAATAAAGAAGGGTATTTATTTTTCATCAGAAGCGAGGCAAACGAACAAGCTTTAAAAAGATTATACCAATAACTCCATACGCCCAACAAATGACGAGCGCATGATTTCACCGTGTCGTGGCACACTATTATTATGCTCTTGATAAGTTGTCTTTTTACTTCCGTTGATAGGTGCGAATGGGTCTGCGGTGGTTACAATTATTGGTATGTTATTGCATATTTACTTGTTGGACCTCATGTCAATTTCCCTGTCCGAAATGTTTTCTCTTGTGTAAATATACTTCCTTAGAATTTACATTCGTTCGTCAATCTGATGAGTTGTGTTGTGTCAATAGTGACGTTTAGTGGGCCCTGGGTTCTGCTGACTTTCTTTATCTTTTATTTGACAGTGCTGATTCTTATCTCTTATTCTTTGCCCCCTTTTCATTCAGGCTATTTGTATGTTCTTGCATGCTGTTGGGGTTCGAGTTTAAGATGCTCAGATTAATATGTGATGGTGTTGTCATTATAGTCTTTTCCTCTCTGAAGTCTCTCTCTATATATGTAACAAATAAAAGAGGTGAGAGCACACATTCTTTTCTTAACTCCTGGCACCCTTGGGGAACCAGGCAGTGAGTCTTCTCAATGTTCTTATGGCACAAACACTATTCTCATAAAGAGCCATATCATACGCTTTTCTAAAAGTTGGCGTTTTACTCCACACTCCAGTACCTCAGAATTACCTAGTTCTATCAGTTCAATACCTAGTTTTGAGAAGTTAGTCGTGAAAACATTTTCAGTTTCACAATATTTCAAGGTTTTTTTCGAATGGTGTACTTTGAATATCTTAATAGCGACTAGGAAGAATTTTACGAGTTTGATAGAGTAGATAAAGCATTTATTGAATTCTGACCTCATTATCTTAGTATCTCAAGACGACCAAGAATGTTAGATAAAACTTTGCTATTCTGAGGTAGAGATCAGTCCGCTCGATTGAAAGCCCTTTCCTGGTCCAGTGAAATTGTATATTGTTATTATGATTATGAATGGCTCTCCTCCCTGTTGTGTTTTGTTGATGTTCCTCTGGTCTGTCCCAATGAAAATTTGGCGTCTGTACATCCTCTGCCCTTTTCTGAGTACGAGGCTTCTCTCAGCTGTATAGTGTATAGCTTTACTTGTGGTACCCCGGGTGTCTTTGAAAGGCTCAGGACAGCAAAGTTCAGGTGCTTGCAAAAAAAAAGACAACATTATTTCTACAATAAATAAATCTCTAAATGTACATTTCTATTGTTAGATAGATAGATAGATAGATAGATAGATAGATAGATAGATAGATAGATAGATAGATAGATAGATAGATAGATAGATAGATAGATAGATAGATAAATGCCACTCCATTCTCACAAGAATGATTAAAAGTTCAAACTAGCCAATAATTAGATGGATGTTTTACGCCCTCATCGAGTCCATTAAGTTCTTAAAGAAGCCGTGTTGCATCTTCCCTGTCTGTCAAGGCCAACGCAAGCTAAGTAGGATTCATTACAGCAACTGAGCGGAACGACAGAAATATGAGGCAGCGTGGTGGAATCAGGCTCTCGTCAATTTTTGGGCATGAAGAGTTATTGGTATCATCGTAAAGTTTGTTCACTTGTCTTTATTAGGATGAAAAGAATATTCATTTATCTTGAATGCAAATTGATATATTTGCGAATGAAGTAGGTGGGGGTCACCTGTTTTCAGAGGTAAAATTTGTGAGAAAATGGCCGCCAAAGATTATTTATTTCCTTAGCTTAAGAGTCCTTGGTAACTGAAAATTTACATTTTTTGTGCCTTTAATCATCGTTTTTCAGAAAAATCCAAACAGAAATGAGTTCTTTAATGGGCATGACAGGTGTTGACCCAAAAAACTAAAATTTGAAAAAAATTCCCAAACCAACAGAAAAAAGCAAGTTTCTTCACTTTGATTATTTTGACGAGAGCCTGATTCCGCCACGCTGTATCCCAAATGTGTATTTGGTCAATATGTGATGTTAAACCCTTCCCTGCCTGGCCTGAGACTGTCTCAGTCTCTCTGGTTGGACGAAGAGTAGAAGCGAATTCCTGTGTTATATATATACTTTAATTTTACTTACTTTTACCTTTCTGTTTTTTCCTCTGGTATCATTATGGTGTCGAGGGGAGGTGCTAGTTTCCGTCCTGAGTTAGATTTGTAGCGTCTGTGATAGATATATGTTCTGTTATTCCAGGACCTTCTTAACCCCATCCAGCCAGGTCTTTCTTGGTCTTCCTCTTGATTTGGAGCCGGATTCTCGGGTGTTGTAAGCTCTAGCCGCTAGTGGTTTCTGGGGCATTCTGGTTAGATGTCCAAACCATTTGATTCTTTGACGCTCTATGAATTTTAGTACTCGTGGTACTCCAGTTTGTAGACTTGTGGTTTCGTTTCTTATGCTGTCTCTTCGGGTGACATTGATGGTTTTGCGGAGACACCTCATTTCGCATGCACTGATTTTTCTTTATTGTGCCTTGTTTAGAGGCTATGTTTGACACTGATATGTTAATGTTGGAATGAAGATGCTATTGAAGAGCTGGGATTTCACTTCGGCTGGGATGTTTTTGTGACTGAGCAGGGATGCTAGCTGGTAGGTCACGGCATTTGCCATCATAGTTCTAATTTCTCTTTCTTTGTTCATACGCCCATCTTGTGTGAAGATGCTTCCCAAATATTTAAATTGCTCTACTTGTTCGAGTTGAGTTCCGTCAATAAGGATATTGAGTTTCCCTGGGTTTCTGCTGACCTTCATAACTTCTGGGGTTTTTAGACGGAGATTTTCATGTTCAGGTGGTTACATTCCTCATTTAGTGTTGTGGTGGGTTTTTTTAACTGTAATTCCTTTTCATCTGTATTTAAATACTCTGGTAGTCAGCAAACAGAAGCTCTTTCAGTTCTGTGATGTTGTCATTTGCTGCTTTCGCGATCTTATTCTTGTAAGTGATGAAGAGAAGCGGAGAAAGAAACACCCTTGTCTTACCCCAGACCTGATGGGGAACCAGTCCGATAGTCCTTCGGTTGATCAAACGACACACTGGCTGTTTTTATAAAGCGCCATGATGTGTTTCAGCAATTGTCCTGTTACACCATATTCCTCTAAGACTTCCCAAAGTTGACATCTATCTACCCAGTCGAACGCCTTTTCCCGATTCACTAAGATGATATTATTGTCTTTGTCATGTGCAATGGCAGTCTCACACATCTGTCGAAATGCAAAAATAGCTTCTGTACAGCCCCTGTTTTTTCTGAAGCCAAACTGAGATTCACTGAGTTGAGTCTCTACAATTGGACTCATTTCCAGTATCATGGTAAACATTTAACCCCCATGGCTGAGAACCCAAGAAAGCAAAATCACCGCATGCGAAATTAAATGTCTCCGTAAAACCCTTAACATCACAAGACGAGACAGGCAGAGAAATAAAGAAGTAAGAGCAGCTATCGGCACTGAGTTCTGCCTGCGTTACATAGAAAGACAGAGGATAAAATGGTTTGGCCATCTGTTACGTATGTCACCTGACCAGCCAGCCTTGAGAGCCTACTACACCAAGCACTCAGGCTATAAAGGAAGAGGAAGGCCATGCAAAAGGTGGATCGAGGGTGTCAAGGAAACCCCGAGAAAACATAACATCACAACTGAAAGAGCTGCGGAACTGGCCTACCATAGAAAACTGCATCTCCCCTCGACGCTTAACGGCAACAGAGGATGAAAAAGAAAAAGTAATGTAAGTAAAAGTACTGAGAAGTATATTTCTCCGTAAGTTCCATGGTCTCTTTTGTTTCCTTTCTTTTTCCAAATAGCTACAATGACACCTCGTTGCCAGTCATCGGGTGTAGTTTTTGTCGCCCAAGCCAGGTTAAATATCCTCCATAGCCAGAGTTCTCCGATATGGCCGCATAGTTTGATCTCTTCTGCTGTGATGTTATCAACGCCTGGCGCTTTGTTTGTGAGGCTTTTCTTTAAAACATTTCGGGTTTCACTCAGCAGTATTGATGGTTCTGGGGTGGTTTCTTTTGGTGAGAAGCTGTTTTCTGTTGTTTCTACTGTGGGATTCAGCCACTCCTGGAAATAGCGTTTCCTTCTTTCCTTAATCTTTGGCTTACTAATAATAGGATTTCCGTTCTCATCATTGACTATTTCATTCTTCCCGTATCCTCATGCTTTTAACGCTCTTGTAAAACTCTCTAGGGTCTTCTTTATATTTTGTTACCAGCTGTTCTCTATATACCGTCCAGGATCTGTTCTTAGCTCCCTTTACTACCTTGTTGTTTGACGGCGTTCCTTTCTGTATAGGATGTAATCTTTCTCTGTCTTTGATTTCTGCCAATTTTTGAATGCCTTTTTCTTCAGCTGGATGGCTTCTTTTATTTGGTCATTCCATTATATAGTTGTTTTCCTTTTCTGCCGTCCTGTTTTCCTGGTGCCGCACCTTCCTTTTAATGCTCTGTACACACATGTTTTCGAAGCGGCTCCATTCCTCTTCAATGTCTCCCAGTTGTGTGGGCAAGTTGTGAAATACATTTTTCATTCGTTCATGTATCTTATCTTTGGTATCGCCATTTATATTTCTGCGGGTTCGGGGGTTCGAGCCTCAGATCGGCCCGACGCTGTGTCCTTGGGAAAGGCACTTTACATGAATTTCCCACTTAGCTCTGTCCTTTCGGAGACGGACGTTAAACTAGGAGGCCCTGCCTCCTAAATAACCTAATAGTGATGATAGGGGCGTTAAACCCATACCATTTCACCATTTTTATTTATATTTCTGAGATTCACGAGTTCATGTTTTTTCCTTGCTTCTGGCCTTTTCCTGTTTGGTGTGTGGATAGTCATGGTGACTGGTCTGTTGTCAGTGTCTATGATGGAGATGGGTATATGTATCACCTTGAGTCTCCGATCTTTCTCAGTGTCGATCTTTTGGCCAGGATAAAATCAATTTGTGATGCTGTCTTTAGGCCATTCCATTTGTATCAAGTTTGTACTTGACTGCTTTTGTGTAGGAAGAATGTATTTGATATGACGAGGTCATATTCTGCTCATAACTGTAATAGAATTTCCCCATAGCAGTTTTATCTGTTTTTCTGTCACTGTGGGGTCTTATAATACTTAACAGTCAGAAAAGCACATAACTCTGTGTGGCTTGGTGTCCTTTTCTGCCTGTGAAAGGACTGGGAAGGGGGAGAGGTTGCGATGTACTCTAAACAAGGAAATCCTTCATATCCTACCCAACCCTCAATCACACCTACCCCTCAACTCTTCCCCCACACCCAACACCTCCCCCTACCCAACACTCACCTCTTATAACCAACCCCGCCACCCTGACCTCCATATCCCCTTCCCCTCACAGTAGGGGCTACTCTAAAGTATGGAGTCGCCCGGACTTGAATCTCATTTTATTGTAACATCAAAAATGGAAAAGAAATTGTCAATTTTATGTGTTTTTATTCATTTACATATTATGCCAAATCCCAGGAGCTTTTAATTCCAAAAGATTATATTTTGCAACAAAATCTTGTTGATAGAATCTTGTTGCACTTGTTGATAGAAGACAATCTACCCAATAATATGTAAGCATCTGGTCATCTTTTCAATTAGTGGTCTTATTTCTGCACATCTAGGTGGCTTTACTTTAATCTCTAAAGGTAGAATCTAGTTAATTAGTTTTTCTTCATCTAATCCACCAAGTTCGAGTGGCTGAGAGAATCTTTTTTTTTAAAGTGTGAAGGGGAGGGCAGTGTTTTGTAAACACAAAGGTCTCCGCGAGATCAACTCATTGTCGCTCACAATACTTACATTGTGGGGTCGATAGTATTGACGGTTGAGAGGGGACACGGACGTGAACAAATCCCTTACTTGAAACAAAAAAGTAGCCTTCAATTAATTTTTATTTCTAATAAACTGAAATTTATGAAACACAAGAATACGCTTTTACTCTTCGACCTGCTCCATAACTCAATTCTCGCCTAACAGTGAAGTTGTAAACTCGGTGGAGCCGTTATACGGGATGCCCACTTACGCGATCGGGTCGGGTGGCGTCGGGTCGATCTGGTAGTCGGGGCTAGTCAAATTGAAGGCGCAAAGCGGCCATCGTGGCACAAATCGATCCACTCGGTCGGTGACCTACAAAAACAAAAGCGTTTGTTTTCAGGCCCTCGAACAGCGAGACCGGGAGGTTTGCAGCCAATTAAGGCTGAGTCACGTGTCCATATTGACACTCAAAATCCGCAGCCTTCCTACTGCTACTCCTTGGCTCCTTTTTACTGTTTTCCTTCAGCCACACCCCTGATCTTCTGGTAAGAAAGATCTTCCCCTAGCCTTCTTGGACAAGGGTGAAAGGTCTCGGAGGTCCCGTTTGCAGGTTGCGCGCGCTAAAGATCCCTTGGTGATCTAAAATCGATAAGATTAGGCTTCAGCTGTCACCCGGGCATAATTCAAAATGTTCTGCGAACTGAAAATGTTTAATGCATCCCATGCGCTCATATGGCCTTATGCGGTTGTGAGCGCCGTAAAACACTAACCAATGCCCCCGCCCCCCCCCCCCCCTCCCAAAAAAAACCCAAAAAACAAAAGGCATTTAACAGGATAATGTCCCCGTTCTAGAAGTTCGTGACATGAGATGTATCAGAATGTGCAGTAAGTTTTTGTGTATGGGATCGAGAGCTGAGCTCTAAGCAAGGAAACTGAAAGAAAACTGGAAGCTATCAATAAATTGTAATATATTATTACAAGCAAAACTATTCAAAATCTCATTGTCAGAAAGGAAAACACATAAGAGCTCCAAAAGACAGGACGTGAAAAGTTGTAATCAGAGCCACTAGTGAGAGACAACTGGTATTCTTTGGCCTCATAAATACATCTAATTGGGCCTGATAAACGGCTACTGTGGGAGGGGGGACAAGGGTGTCCTCTGTTCTCTCTCTACAGAGAGAGAGGGAGGAGGGGTGTGGGGGGGGGGGGGGACAGGGAAAAGACGAGCATAGGAAGACAGGGCAACATACATAGATTATGGCCTGAACAAATCAAGCAACATAATCAGAAAGTCTGGGCTGATCAGGGGGGCGAACAACATGAAGGAATGAGGTACCATGATCGTTTATCTTTTCTCCAGCCCTGACACCTGAAGATGATCAGAATAGCTCTGATTGGAGTAAAGGGTTAATAGGCTACCAGTTGTAATACATTACCTGTTACAATTGGTCTGTACTGGGCTAGATCGTCCGACGTTGTGTCCTTGGGAAAGGCACTTTACACGAACTTCTTACTTGGCTCGGTCCTATCGGAGACGGACGTTAAATTAGGAGGTCCCGCCTCTTAAATAACCTAATAGTGTTGATAGGGGCACAGTTTGGAGACGCAGCACGCAGATTTGTGTCGCGACGCGGTGGAATCGGGCGCTCGTCAATTTGGGGGCATACGGAGTTATTCGTATAAACTTCTTAAAGTCTGTTCTTTTAACTTGCACATAATGGAAAAAAATCCCTTCCATCTTGAAGAGAAGGTTACGGTTGCCAGGTGTCAGAGGTCAAATAAGAGAGAAGTAAATGGTAGCCAAAGTTTGGTCGTTTCTAAAGCTGTATAGTGTCCTTCAAATTTCTAATTTTCTTTTTTTTTCAATACAAGCAACAAACGAATAG
>NW_004797427.1:208649-210159 GCF_000002075.1 Aplysia californica | reverse complement strand
GTGTGTGTGTGTGTGTGTGTGTGTGTGTGTGTGTGTGTGTGCGACAGTTGGCTTATGACACAAAATCATGCCCTGAAACCGAAAAGACTTACTATTTAAAACACAATAAGGGCACACGTCACACAATTATTTACATTGTTGCAAGTGGAATATTGATTTTACACTGAATCTACTTTTCTGTTTGAACGAGAAAATAGTTATACAGGACGGCTTTCAGTTGTTTTGCTATTATTATTATTATTAATATTATTATTGTTGTTGTTGTTATTGCTATTATTATTATTATTGTTGTTGTTGTTGTTGTTGTTGTTATTATTATTATTATTATTATTATTGTTGTTGTTGTTGTTGTGTCATCATTATCATTATCATCATCATCAATATCTTTATCATTAATGTTGTTATCATTATTATGATTATTATAATCATTATCGTTATTACTGTTGTTGTGGTTTTTGCTTTTGTTGTTATGGTTGTAGTCGGTGACGTTGTTTTTATTGTTGTTAATGTTGTTTTTATTATTGGTTTTGTTGTTGTAAGCACGATAAAAAAAAAAGCTGATAAGTGATAGAGACTTGCTTGAGCAGTTCTGAATTATTACTAAGAAGAAGATGATGATGATGATGATGATGATGATGATGATGATGATGATGATGATGATGATGATGATGATGTTGGTGGTGGTGGTGGTGGTGGTGTTTGTGGTGATTTATGAAGGATGGAAGAGATAAATATTAGATGTACCATTCGTCTCGTCAAACGTATGTTATATTACAATATAAACTTGATCACGCAGGACGCATATTAATTTCCCCAAACATCCAAAGTTATTAGAGTATGTTGAAATAACTTAACATTCTCGTTTATTCTTCAAACCCCCGAAAAAATCAGCATGAAAAGCTTAACCTAAATGTTGATGTTACGCATTGAATTTTAACTATAATTTTCATTGAAGAAGAAGGAAAAAAACACCTCTTTGCAAAACTATAATTTATCTTAAAATTATATCGCCTTCTTCATCCTCATCTCTTTGTCGCCCACAATTTAGATACCATTCCTATGATGTCTTTCGCAATTAGATCTAGTAAAAAAAATAAGATAATAACAAAAGAGTAATTTAAAAATCCTTTTACTCCATCCCTGATTCACAAAAGGAAAGTACGCCCCACAGATAACGCTTTCTTAGGTGAGTTGAGGTCCACTTGAATCTTATAGAACATATTATTTTACCGTGTTCAAGATATGGGTTATCAACGATGGAAGAACCTTGTATCATGTTCCGAGCAATCTTGGCTGATAATTGTGAGAAACTTATATCTTAGGAGAAAGGCACTGGGTGGTAACGGCTTATCGTTATCAACATGTAACATACATGGAAGCCGAGCTATCAAGAGATCACCGCAGTTTACAAACCGGGTTAGTGGGTCAAATTACGGCTTTCTCTCTCCGAGAAGGTTTTAAGTGGATAGTATGTACGTGCGAGTGCGAGTGCGTGTGCGAGTGCGTGTGT
>NW_004797427.1:206292-208549 GCF_000002075.1 Aplysia californica | reverse complement strand
ATGTGTGCGTGTGTGTGTGTGTGTGTGTGTGTGTGTGTGTGTGTCGCGGTGAAAGATGTGTGTGTGCGACAGTTGGCTTATGACACAAAACCATGCCCTGAAACCGAAAAGACATACTTTGTAAAACACAATAAGGGCACACGTCACACAATTATTTACATTGTTGCAAGTGGAATATTGATTTTACACTGAATCTACTTTTCTGTTTGAACGAGAAAATAGTTATACAGGACGGCTTTCAGTTGTTTTGCTATTATTATTATTATTAATATTTTTATTGTTGCTGTTGTTATAGGTATTAGTAGTAGTATTGTTGTTGTTGTTGTTGTTGTTGTTATTATAATAATAATTATTATTATTGTTGTTGTTGTTGTTGTGTCATCATAATCATCATCATCATCATCATCATCATTATCATTAATGTTGTTATCATTATTATGATTATTATAATCATTATCGTTATTACTGTTGTTGTGGTTTTTGCTTTTGTTGTTATGGTTGTAGTCGGTGACGTTGTTTTTATTGTTGTTAATGTTGTTTTTATTATTGGTTTTGTTGTTGTAAGCACGATAAAAAAAAAAGCTGATAAGTGATAGAGACTTGCTTGAGCAGTTCTGAATTATTACTAAGAAGAAGATGATGATGATGATGATGATGATGATGATGATGATGATGATGATGATGATGATGTTGGTGGTGGTGGTGGTGGTGGTGTTTGTGGTGATTTATGAAGGATGGAAGAGATAAATATTAGATGTACCATTCGTCTCGTAAAACGTATGTTATATTACAATATAAACTTGATCACGCAGGACGCATATTAATTTCCCCAAACATCCAAAGTTATTAGAGTATGTTGAAATAACTTAACATTCTCGTTTATTCTTCAAACCCCCGAAAAAATCAGCATGAAAAGCTTAACCTAAATGTTGATGTTACGCATTGAATTTTAACTATAATTTTCATTGAAGAAGAAGGAAAAAAACACCTCTTTGCAAAACTATAATTTATCTTAAAATTATATCGCCTTCTTCATCCTCATCTCTTTGTCGCCCACAATTTAGATACCATTCCTATGATGTCTTTCGCAATTAGATCTAGTAAAAAAAATAAGATAATAACAAAAGAGTAATTTAAAAATCCTTTTACTCCATCCCTGATTCACAAAAGGAAAGTACGCCCCACAGATAACGCTTTCTTAGGTGAGTTGAGGTCCACTTGAATCTTATAGAACATATTATTTTACCGTGTTCAAGATATGGGTTATCAACGATGGAAGAACCTTGTATCATGTTCCGAGCAATCTTGGCTGATAATTGTGAGAAACTTATATCTTAGGAGAAAGGCACTGGGTGGTAACGGCTTATCGTTATCAACATGTAACATACATGGAAGCCGAGCTATCAAGAGATCACCGCAGTTTACAAACCGGGTTAGTGGGTCAAATTACGGCTTTCTCTCTCCGAGAAGGTTTTAAGTGGATAGTATGTACGTGCGAGTGCGAGTGCGTGTGCGAGTGCGTGTGTACGTGCGTATGTGTGTGTAAATGTGTGTGTGTGTGTGTGTGTGTGTGTGTGTGTGTGTGTGTGTGTGTGTGTGGGTGGGTGTGTACGCGCGCGCGTGAGCGCGTGAGCGTGCATGCGTGCGTGCGTATCAGTGTATGTGTCGATGTGCGTATGATTTTTAAGTGCAAAAGTTTATGAGTAGCTGCATGTGCATATGGTAGTGGGCGTGTGCACGTGCATATTAGTACTTGCCCTCGTGATCTTATATGTATGGGTGCAAGGAGTTCATTCAAACGCGCGCGCTTGCACACACACAAACACACACACACGCACACACACACACACACACACACACACACACACATACACATACACACACACACACAACACACATGCACACACACACACACACACACACAGACACACACACAGACACACACACACACACACAGACACACAGACAGACAGACACACACACACACAGACACACTACAACATCCTCTTCATTATCATCATTATCATTATATTAATAGTAATTAGTAGTTGTAAGAATAATAGTAGTAAGAGGAGTAGTGATAATAATTTTTTATATGTAAAGGGAAATCTGTTAGTAATGAAAGGCGCGGATTTAGGGCGAATGGCCCTTGAGTGCGTGGCGCGCACACACACGCTCTCACGGACTGGATCCCTTGTAAGTAAACATAAGATAGATAGGAGATCAGAGTGACCCAGATCTTGGAAAGGTGATTTAA
>NW_004797427.1:194451-200766 GCF_000002075.1 Aplysia californica | reverse complement strand
GGGTGGGGTGTCCCTTAGAAGGGAAACAAATGCGGGTTACCATGCGGTCCTTAAATTGTTGAAATAATCTTCACATCCAATAAATGCTGTCTTTTCTCTTATTTACCAACACCGAATCAGAGGTTGTTATTGATACGGCACATTGATTCTTTATGTTATTATTATGTAGCTTTGCTGCACAGAGTGACGTTTGTAGTGGGGGTCTCCTTTATTTATTGGTTCACTGTAGTCGTTTCCAATGTTTTCCTCCGCTTGATTGATGTGTGTTTGTTTTTTCTTTCAGAGCTTCTGTTTTCCTTTCGAAGGCTTCTTTTGCCATAGTCGCATGAGGAAAAAAAAGAGTTTTAAACTTAAAACAAAGATCGTTCATAACAAGCTAGTTCACTCAGTAAAAAAGTGTCCGCGGAAGTCCGCGCATTACTTCAGATGGCGCTGCAGTCTTTGTTTTGAAGCTCTCTTTCGTTTCTCCAGAAGAAGAATAGGAATAGCACTGTTTGTTAATTTCATTTTTATTGTTTTTTTGTTTTTGTTTTTCACGCAAGCAGAGTAACTCTTATCGCAAAATCCGCACTTTTTCGAAGAGGGCGCCACCGAATTTTGAGGACACTTTTTTGATTGGCTCAAAGAGAGGAGTGAACTATTTTGTTATACACAATCTTTGACTTGAACAAAACGGGCATCTTCACGCACAGAAAGAATATTCGGCTTTGGTGTACAACATTCAAGAGCCGACAATAGTGCAGTCAAAACTTCGTTGCGCAACTTATCCTCAAATATCTTTATAACGGGTGAATCAAAGTCACCCTTACTTTGCACAGCAGTTTGTCTCAATTTGTCTTAACCTAATCATATTATTCCACAACAATTGAGGCTACATTAAAAAAACTGTTCTTCATAAATTCATATAAAATACTAGAAACCTCCTTCACGCGGAAAATACAATTTTTCACAGCACTTCCCGCTCCTCACACACATTTTGTATACGCATATGGGTTACTTCACAGCTCACCAGTGACACTTTTTAGAGGCAAAAGTAGTTACAAGGAATTCATTTGACAGTGAACACCTTTCTGCACTAAAAGTTGTAAAAAGCGCATTCAAAAAAGATAATCTTGGGATTAGAAAAAAATGTCGTCCCAGCTGTAAACCGTTTTACACCAGTGGAAACCACCCACTAGGATTTGTTTATTAGTATTTATTTACTATGGAATTTTCTAAAATATGGAGCTAACAGATCTTTACACAAATATTGATCTGTTAAGACAAATTGATACAAGTCACCGCGAAAAGCTGGAGAGTTTATGTTCTATGGTTGAGGAGATATTTGATAAGTCACGCCACGAATTTTTTACTGCACAATAACCTACTAGCCTACTACAACCCATACTGTGTAACCTGCTATCATAATATAGATGCTCGTGTTTTGCTATTATCAAGCATCTGATGTGACTGTTAGCTAGTAAGAAAACGCTCACTTAATGTTCTGTTTTCAAATACTATCAATGTTGTTGTTTTGGAGGGTTTTTTAAGCATGATGAATAAAATGCTTCATTGACAATCATATCTAATTCTATGAGTTTTGAATCTTAAGTCTAAAGTAAGATGCTAGGAATCTTTTCTTTTAAAAATGAAATATTATACTTTTTAAAGTTGAGTACAGTTGTGCTTTATTTAATTATTGATTTATTGATTTAATTATGTTTTGTAAGCCCTATTTTGGCAAAACTAATGATTGATTTCCCTTCTGTTGTTCATTCCATTGATTACAACATTAATCCATTGATTACGGCGTTAAGTTAAGACTTAGTGTCATGTGCGTATTTTTTTCCTTTCAACAAATCCAGGTATGAGCCAAGAGTTGGTTTTTAAAAAAATAAACTATGTCTTTGCGCGCGCGCGTGCGTGTGTGTTTGTGTGTATGTGTGTGTGTGTGTGTGTGTGTGTGTGTGTGCGTGTGTGTGTGTGTTTGTGCGTGTGTATGTGTGTGTGTGTGTGTTTGTGCGTGTGTGTGTGTGTTTGTGTGTGTGTGTGTGTATATGTGTTTGTTTGTTGTTGTTTTTTTGTAGTTTTGTTGGGGGTTTCTTGGGGGGAGGAGGCTGGGGAGAGGGGGAGGAGGGTTGGCCCTCGCTATCAGGAGATTCAGTGGAGTACTAATCATATCTGGTCGATTTATCTTCTCGTAACTTTGACCTGAGCCAAGCGGCTCCTGTCTGCTAGTCCAGCCATTAATTAGCTCGCTTGCAACACTTGACCCTGTCCTAATTCAAGCCCATCTCCGCCAGTTTTGTTTGTTGTTTGTTGTGTTTTGTTTTGTTTGTTTGTTCCTTTTTGTTTCTGGGGGGAGCGGGGGGTATTTCTTTTTGTTGTTGTGTATGTGTGTGTGGTAGCCTATCCGATGTTTGGAGCCCCGAAGAGCGTGCTCTTCGCCAGAGCCACCGCCTCTCTTTTGTTGTTGTTGTTGTTGTTGTTTTTGGTTTTGTAAGTGGCTTATGTCGCTCGTAACTACAAAGGGTTGTATGTGCGCGCCGACATATTAAACATTTTCAATTTGGTATGAATTAATTTTGAATTTTACCCGGGTGGCACCCATAGCCTACTCTTATCGGTCTTTAAGACCACCAATTGAAGGATCCTAAACATGCGCAACTGGCACGTGTGACCTCCGAGATTTGTTCGATCTTACCCGAGAATGGTAGGTGTTCGATCTTACCCTAGAATGGTAGGTGTTCGATCTTACCCGAGAATGGTAGGTGTTCGATCTTACCCGAGAATGGTAGGTGTTCGATCTTACCCGAGAATGGTAGGTGTTCGATCTTACCGACCCTAAGATCAGAGGTCCGGCTGAAGAAAGACAGCAGTGAGAAGGTGTCAAGGAGTAACAGAAGAAAGGTTACGGAAAGGGTCAGAAGCCCAGGGGAGGGGGCAAAAGGGGGAGGTGGCAGAAAGTGGAGACGAACGCAGACGACAGAACATGGTTCGAAATCTGTAACGAAGGTGAAAAGAGAACATTTTAGAGAACAAAGATTTTGCCGGTAAAATTATAAATATTTGAAAAAAAAAAAAAGATAGTTTTCTGTTTCTGAAGACACTCAAGCTTTGAAAGTCGCCAAACTTTGGCTGCCATTTTCTCTCTAAGTGTACGTCTGACACAGGCGATCTCCGTCTCCTTTAACCCTTTCCCACCTGAATGCTTCATATCTCATTCCTGCCGGCTGGGTGCTTCACACCCGTACACTTCTGCATAAAAGGAAATACTGGCTGGATGTATACATAATGGGGGCTTGGTATTCAAATGCCCTTTCACCCATTGTTTCAAGTTTCATAGTCATAGATGGTAAAATAAATTTCTTTTTGTCAGCTGATGACCTTAAACTCTGAGTTGGAACGTACAGTCTTAACAGATTAGATAAACATGATGGTGCGTTATCATTCAAACATTTGTGACATAGGGTGGCCAACTTATTATACACAAATCTTTTCTCAACAGGAAGCCAATGCAAAGTTCGTAAAACAGGTTTAGCAGAGTCTCGCTTTCTTTTCTGTAAAACTATACGTGCAGCATTGTTTAGTACAACCCAAGAAAAAAAACAGACTATAAATAGGAAATTAAAATCTTCTGGGCGTGTCACTGGAATCAAATATTATCTCGACTTCTATTTAAGATATATGTGTATTTGTTTCTTATCCAAAACTAGATAAAGGTACAAGCTTTATTAAGATGATACCACCAACAAGCTTACGGCTGCTGTGACAGCTGGTTTCTTTTCATCGGCTTTTTATTTTTATCGTCCTATATAATCAGGTCATGGCTGGCTGGACTATGGCATCGACTTCTGTTCGAACCACGAAAAGCTAGGTGAAGACACCCAGATTTCAAACCAAATTGATAATAGCTCTGCCATATTTTTTTTTTTTTTTTTTTGGGGGGGGGGATGGTTGGTAAGTGTTTTACGGCGCCCACATCTGCATACGTCATATGAGCGCGCGGGACACATTAACCCTCTCCGTACGCCCTGAGATCATGTTGTACCCCCGGGGTTGTATTCTTGACATTTTAGTTTTAGAATACTTCTAGTACGAAGATCTCTTCGAAACTTCCAGTTTTATTTCTCAAAAGACATGGAGGACCGACGTTTGATAGGAAAGAAGGAGCAAACCACAAAAGGACACCCGCCAATAACCCATAATTATACCATAGGTCATATAAGTGCCGAAGATTATTGGTATTACAATACAGTAACAAACACAACAAAGGAAGAGATATGGACGCCCAATCCTTACTATCGTCATTTTTCCTCTACTTCTTATGTTTGTCACTCCAGTGAACTGCTATTTCCGGGGCGCCTTGATAGTCGAAGCAGACTTTGTGCTGTTGAAGCTAGAGAGGTGAGCAGAGTAAGCCTGATTCCTCGTATGGACTTCTCTGTTGATATCCACCCCTTGGCGCTCATATGACCTTATGCAGTTGTGAGTGTCATGAAAACTTTAATAAAACTAAAAACAAAGAGGCAACAGCAACAGTTACGCACAAAAGTCAACAAAACAGGAAGTAAACTAGAGGACACACGGACACTTTAGACACAGAGACACATGTAACAGCAACACAAGGACACATGTGACAGCAACACAGGGACACATGTAACAGCAACACAGGGACACATGTGACAGCAACACATGTGACAGCAACACAGGGACACATGTGACAGCAACCATGTACAGAGACAAAAGTCAACAACACAAGGACATACATGTTCAACAACACAGGGACACATGTGACAGCAACCATGTACAGAGACAAAAGTCAACAACACAGGGACATACATGTTCAACAACACAGGGACACAGGTAACAGCAACCATGTATAGAGACAAAAGTCAACAACACAGGGACACACATGTTCAACAACACAGGGACACAGGTAACAGCAACCATGTATAGAGACAAAAGTCAACAACACAAGGGGTAAAATCATACATGACATTTCTTTATTGACTCTGGTATCGGAATTTCAAGTATTGCTAAGCCTGGAGGAAAAAAACAACACAAAAAAACAATAGAATTTTAAAATTTGAATTTTAAAAAAAGAAAAAAAAAGAAAAGAAAAATCCCACCCATTCGAGACCTGAACAAATTGAAGGGAATGAATATTAAGGTGTAGAAAGAATTCATGAGCGTGTGGGTTTATAGTTTATGCCGTCGCGCATCATGTGTACATGTGTATGAACACCTGTGTACATTTGTATAAATCTATGTACGAGATGGGGAGTAAAAGTAAAAGAACAAAACTTGATGACTTTCTGGAGTGAGTAGAAACTTGCAGATGAATCAAGTACAAACTTTGAGAAATGCGTCGTCGCTATTTACCATATTCCTCCCGGGAAGATGTCCGACAACCTTCATCGTCCGTTCGTGCTCGCCAAATGAACAAAAACATTGAACAGAAGATTTGAGCATGGCACAGAAGGTCGGGATTGGCAGATGGTCACGAGTCCTTTGCCGTGGACTATACACACACATATTATATATTTATATATGACAACGGTATATCTCTGGCGCTCAACGTCTGTATCTGTTCCGACAACCAACGCCTCTCCAGCTTCCTAGAGAATACTCGTGTGTATATCTATTTATCTATCTATCTGAAATGAGAGTACGACCATATAGGGAGAGACGGCGGTGAAATATTGAACAACAGAAAGTATGTGTACAGAGCTTGTATATGGCATATATACAAAGATGCAATGAGGGAGAGGAAGAGGAGGATGAACACAAGATTTTTAAAAAAACAACCCCAAAGAAAGAAAAAATTATAGAATTTAAAAAAACCACATAATCTGCTGCCCTGAAGTTGACATACGTATTGGTACAAACTCATCATGTATACTTTTGTAGGAAAAATCCATCATCAACTTTTTTCTTCATCAGAACGAAACATCATGTAAAAAAACAAGTCATTATAATAATAATAATAACATAGAGCAATTTTCCAACCAAAGAATGACATGATACTTCGTCATGAACACAAAACACACAGACGCGATTTGAGGAAATGGGTGTCAGATTTATGTCAGTATCAAATACATATTATCATAACAAATATATTGCTTACTTGAGTCTGATATAAAAAAGAAACGTATATAAATTCCAAACAAATCTTCAGATATTTTTGTGCAAATAGTCCATGACAAAAGTACCACAGGCAGGAGGAAAAACACAGGTGTGGTCAGATAAAGAAGACAAAATCTACACAAACTATACAACTGGCCCTAGTGGTAGCCATACCTTGGCTCAGCAAAGAGAAAAAAAATCCCCCCC
>NW_004797427.1:173699-194351 GCF_000002075.1 Aplysia californica | reverse complement strand
GTAGACAATGAAGCCAAGCCAGCACCAACAAGCCCACCCAGTGGTCCTCCCTCAGCGACCCACAGCCCACTGCAAGGAGAGAGAGAGATCTCCCATAAGTCAGACAGCAAGCTTCTTTTCTCAAAATTGGAATATCAGTATAAGTGAATAACTTGGGAGAAAGACTGTATTTGTATGGTTAATGTTTTACACCCCCCTCTACAAAACTACCATTTAGAAAGCGGGCGTTTTAATCCCACCTTTGAGTGCAGGATCAACCCGGGCTGGACGGGATGCAACATCTCAGCAAAAAGACGTACATACTCAATAAAATAACATATCTACACAAGAATCGAACTTTATGTCTCCATGAACCAGCGAAAGGACTAACCACTACACCACAAAGGCCGGTGCGCAAAAACTCGGGTCACTCAGGGAGGACAAGACAGGGCTGAACGTGCCCCCCCCCCAAAACCTCTCACCAAAGGTTGTCACACAGTCACCATTAGGAACTGAAGTTTTTTTTTCTCTTTGATTCTGCCAGGTACAGCTGGGTTCTAACTCACTAGGCCAGAGTGTATAATATGTACACAACTGTCTACAGGTTGGAGGGGAGGGAGGGGGGATGAGGCAGGACCATAGGCCTTCACAGAACACCTACACCTCCTCCCCCACCCCGATCCCCACCCTTCAATAATCAATCACTTGCTATTTACTATGGACCAAGCCCCACAAAAATAAATCAGAATTCTTTGTACACTGTACAATACCTCAGTCCTAAATGTACAAAAATACACACACAAAAAAGCCAACACAAAATCAGGTCAGCCGACAATGACCTGGACCATGGCCTTCCCCCAAATAAAACAACCAAAACCAAACTAATAAAAAGACGGCAAAAAAAAAAAAAAAAAAGGAAGCAGGCCTACTCATCTTGCTACACATT
Source organism: Aplysia californica (assembly GCF_000002075.1). Lineage (NCBI taxonomy): Eukaryota > Metazoa > Mollusca > Gastropoda > Aplysiida > Aplysiidae > Aplysia > Aplysia californica. Next base: position 193,426 of record NW_004797427.1, on the reverse strand, counting down.
CTGTGGTGAATCAACGCAGCATGTCCTGCCAAAATTTCAACCAGAGTGTTGAACTAAATCAAACGAAGACTCATGTGCCAAAAGGGTGGGGTGAACATCCTGGTAAAAACACTTTTTTAACCAACTGGGATATACAATATGAGAAACATTCAAGTGCTCGTGTAGTGAAAGTCATAGTTGCTTAATGTTACCTTATGCTTTAATAGTTCAACTGACTACACAACATTTTCTCATTTCTCAAACAAATTTCCACTTCAGATCCATCTCTCAATGCACGTATCCCTCTACCCACAATTCTATAGACTCTCTCCTACTGCAGGGAACAATTTGTTCTCAAGTTGGCCCCCACCACAAAAATCTACTTGTACTTATACAACAGAGGTAAAAACAATTTCAGAAAAAAACCCCCCACAGAGAGCTTCCCCTACTAGCCCCTTACAAAAGGGTGGGGCGAGAAGTGGGGGGTGCATATTTTATCCCTAAAAAAACAGACAACATATTTTATGCCTCTTCACATGAGGGAAGGGAACAATAAAAACCAGTCCCTAACCCATGGGCACAGCGACCGGCCAAGTGCTAGGATAAAGTGCTCCACACATCCAACACTTTGGACAGTCAGTGGCGCTGTCACTGTCAGCCTCTTCTTCACACACGACTTCGGTGAACATTGGCAACCACAGAGGTAAGGTACAACATCTATCCATATTATGATTCTCTTTCAATATCAAGAGCATTTAGAAACATGTATTGCATACATTGTCGAGGGTGAACATCTCCATCAATTTAGCGGTAGTCAACAGAAAGAAACTAAACAGACCAAAAGAAACCACCAGGAGGGAATATGGTAAAAAGTATGTACAACAACCTCCTGGTCAACGTATATATGTACATAAACTACATCCACTATCAATGTACATTAATTGTATCCAGTCGCAAAACAGTTATTTAATTGTATTAAACAACAAGACATATAGAAAAATCACACAAAAGTCCAGTTTCCTTGAACTTAAATATATATATATATATAAATCTAATGGAGAATAGAATATTTCTCTACATTCCATATAAATTAACAGTCACCCTCGCAATCAAAACATCCTTCTCTCTCAACTTCACAATAAAACCCATACAGAGATAACACTTCATGACATTAAAATATACAGGATAAATTTCTTTTGCAGTATTTCTTCACAATTTGCGTGTCGGAAACTATACAAAACACAGCAATGGATTGCGGAGGGGGTGAGTGTGCTTGCAACACCAGGAAGGGAAAAACACAAAGAGAGAGAGATCACAGCATCCAAGACCTCTCTATATCCTCGGATTTTACACTTGCTCAAAACCATGACCATGCACACACACACCAACACACACACACACACTTGTACAGCCATTGTTTTGTCACACAAGTTGTACTTTGTTGTCTCCTGCACACCACACCTCCATTCACACAACACACACCCACACATATATAAATATGTATACAAAAAAAACAGTAAAACAACAGCTGCAATAAACACAAGTTTTCTTGATCATTCAAAAACACACCACACACCCTTACACCCAATTTGTTTCAGTCCCATAATATTGATATATAAACTACAAACTTATCCCATCATTCCCTCACACTGTCACACAATAACATTTACATGGAAACACATCCTCCCATTCCCTTACAGTCTCGCAATGACACACACACACACACACACTCACAAGCCCACACATACACAGACACGCGCGCACTCACACGCCCACAGACCCCAAATGTCAAGAGAGCGTGGCAGCCAGGTCTCTTGACCAAACCTTTGGGGAGTCGACGAAAGTGAAAAAGGTTTGGGCAAAGAGATCCGACTTACGGGGTCCCTGGGGGCACACCGACGCTCTAGGTTTGCACACAGCTCCACAAGCAGGCAATGGCTTGGCAACACAGGAACATCTACACGTGTGTCCGTGTCCCTTTTGTTACGCAATGCCGCCTTTCCAATTGAAACAAATACACGATACAAAACACACACACACACTCCATAATCATCAAGTGACTGTATAATGCCTAATTTCTGAACTTCTTATAGCTTCTGTTGTTTGCACAGTGTATATTACAGTTCAACTGCTGTATAGTAGTCAGGTACCATAGAACACACCAGCCATGGGTTTACACACAAACTCAATATACAAATCAACACCACAGAAATATCACACCCGTGCCAATCATATTCAATTTGAATCTATTGAATTAATCACCCACGTCTCTCTTTCTTCCTTACTTTCTTCGTCAGCTGTCCTTTTTTAGCTCCCAATTACTCCAATCAAAAACTACCAGAACAAAAAAAAACTGCATGTCACAGGCATTACAGAAAGCCGAGTTGCCGAAACTTTTGTTTGCTGCGACTTTCCAAACTGCTAAACTGGCCAAAATCTGATTGTCTTTTCTGTCACCTGCTCAAAGCCATTCAAAGTGTTAAAAAGGCCTGAGTGTTCACCATGTCAATCTGAAGGTTTCGAGCATTACGGTTGTGACATCAGCCATTGTTGTATCAGCTGAGACTAGCGATAGTATAACTCCATCCATTCGCGCTCAGTGGCAGTTGTTTTCAAGAGCTCTCTGATGTTTCGAAGCCTTCCATCAAAGTGTTTTACTCTGAAGTCGGTAATGTGGTTTATAGTTCCAAATATAAGTAATAGTCCTAATGTATGGTCTTGGGTTCAAATCCCCCCCCCCCCCCCCCCCCCCCCCCTTCACCTAAAGGCTCTGGGACTTTCCAATGGCTCCCTCGGCCCGTCTGTATATTCCTGTTTCATCTTTGTCCCCTAGGATCAAACAACATGCCAATGCGTCACGCAGCTTAACAAAGTTGTACTATGTTTCTATCCCTGAAGATCACTAAGCACCCCATTTGCAGCTGGGAGAATGGGAAGTTCAGAGAAAGTCTACTTCCAACGGTTTCCACGCACTACTACAACCTTGCTGGGCTGGGCATCAAACGAGTGATCCTATGATTGTAAGCCATTGTCCAGATCTCTATGAAAGCGGATATGGGGGGAACACTAGCACATTCCCAGCATCAGCTGTTTTCTCACCCTCCACTGGTTACGTCCAACTATGAAGTTGTTTCTTTCCCTTTTTTCTATGGACAACTGATCAGTCCTCACATGTCGTCTACATTGATGTGGTTGTCAGATCACCTATGCCACTCGCACCGCAGAGACGACACGATACAGACACAGCAGAAGTCTGCGGACCTCACAGAAGCTGAGGGTGCCTCTTCATGCATCTATTGGTGCGTCGGCCACCCCAAACAGCCGAGAGCTGTAACTTCTACTCTCCTGAGACATCGCTCATCTTCCTCTGTTCATCCATTTCTGGACCTCTCCGGGATCATCCGTTTGCGGATCTGTCCAGATTCATCCTTTGGCAGAACTATCTGGGTTTGGTTTCGTCCGTTTGTGGATCTCTCTGGATTCATCCAATTGCCGATCTCTCAAGATTCATTCCTTGGCAGATTTCACTGGGTTCATCCAATTGCAGACCTCTTTGGATTCATCCATTAGCAGATTTCTCTGGGTCTATCCACTTGCAGATCTCGATGGATTCATTCATGCACGGATTTCTCTGGGTTCATCCATTAGCAGGATCACTCTCAGTTCATCCCTTTGCGGATCTCCCTGGGTTCATCCATGAGCAGACAGATCTCAGTTCATCCTTTTGGGGATTCCTCTCGGTTTATCCAACAGCAGATCTCTCTCTCAGTTCATCCATTTGCGGCAGTTGGTGGCACCACACATGCAGGGGATTTTGTGCTGGTCGTCCTCAAAGTCAAACTTGTAGTCATAGGTCAGCTGTGGGCAAGAAGAAGGAAGAAAGTTGAGCACAGGTTGGAAGACAATAACTCATTCTCTTACAATATGAACTTGGAGGAAGGCGGGGAAGAGGAAGACCCCCCCCAAAAAAAAATGTTTCTCACCAAATCAGATCATTTTGAATATGAAGACTTAGGAGCTTTTAAGAATTCATTCCTTATAATAAAACTAAATTAACACATGTCTACTTGAGAACAAAGTTCACAGACCTGGACACACACACACACACACACACACACACACACACACACACCCATACACATACATCAGCGAGAAAATTATTGCCAGAGTTTGATGACTGCCAAAGCTATATTACCTTGAAACTGAGAACAGATTTTTTTCTGCCTTTGATCAAAATTTTTTGGTTTCGTGTTTTAAAAAAAAAGTAAAATCCATACAGGAATGTGTTCATAAATAGAAGTAAAAGGAATTCAGTCCAATAAAGAAAATTGATACAAATTGCTAAAAGGCCAGAAAAATATAGAGAATTTCTATAACTTCTTTATTTTGACCAGCGCCTCATTTCATTATGATGCTACACACATATCTCACATCACAAATTACATCACTAAATACAGACAAACAAACAAAACCATGAGAAAAAAAAGAAGAAAAAAAGAAGGAAAAATATTACTACTGAAAAGAAAACTGTGTGCCATTAAGCCTAGAAATCGAACCTCTTCTCCTTTAGCGATCTTGCGGTTGGTGATGATGATGATCTTGCTCTCCTTCTCAATGTCCACCACCTCGGCCACACAGTTGGGGTTGCAGGAGTGGTTGATGTAGCGGGCTGGGCCGCCCGCCATGGTGGCGTCGATCACCACGTCGTTGTCGATGCGGAACATGTACACGCCCCGGTTCTGTGGACAGACAAACCATAGCGGTGATTTTTTGGTTTTCGCTCACGTAAAGAGAAGCACATCGATACAATAATGGTTATCCAATGCTGGAAAAAGTGGGTTTTGTTTAAGTAAAGAGAAGCACATTGACAACAAGCTGTTCTGTTTGTTTGAGGAGAGAGAGGTACATTATCATATTAACATTCATTTAGTGCAGGGGAAAACAGTTTTGTTAGGTTGTTGAGTTAGTTTAGTTTCAGTAGAGGGTTTTGCGGCACTCGCAACTGCATAAGTTCATATGAGCGCCAGAAGATTAGAGGTGTTACAAGAGAGTAACAAACACAAAAAAGAAGAAGGGAAGATAAGGACGATAGATGTTTGATAGGAAAGAAGAAGCAAACCACACCAGAGCACACACCAACCATCCACTTGTTAGGTTGAGTAAACAGACACAGACACATTAATAGTTATTTATTTTGTTTGTTTTAGTAGAGGTTTTTGGGGTTTTTTTGTAAAGTGTTTTACGGCGCTCGCAACTGCATAGGTCATATGAGCGCGCGGGACACACCTAATATTTTCAGTTGGTAGGAAATTTTGAATTTTGCCTGGGTAGCGACCGAAGCCTACTCTTATCGATTTTAGACCACCAAGGGATCTTTAACGTGCGCAACTTGCACACGGGCCCTCCGAGATTTTTCGCCCTTGTCCGAGAAGGCTAGGTGTAGATCTTTCCTACCAGAAGATCTGGGGTGTGGCAGAAAGACAGCAGTAAGGAGGGGCCAAGGAGTAGCAGTAGAAAGGCTGCAGAAAGAGTCAGGAGCCCAGAGGAAGGGGCAAAGGAGGTGAGGGCAGAAAGTGGAAATGAAAGCAGACAACAGTACATTGCTAGAGAGCAGGAAAGGAGGTGAAAGGAGACAATTTTAGAGAAGAAAATTTTTTGGTCGCTACCCGGATTCGAACCCGGGACCTTTGAATGAGAGGCCAACACTTTAACCTCTAGGCCACGAGAGCCCCCCAAGTAGAGGTTTCACGGCGCTCGCAACTGCATAAGGTCATATGAGCACCAAGGGGTGGATGTCAAAAGAGAAGTCCTAGCAGATTTACTCTGCGCACCTCTCTAGCTTCAACAGCACAAAGTCTGCTTCGACTATCAAGGCACCCCGGAAATAGCGGGTCACAAAAGTGATACAAACATACAAAAAAAGTACAGGAAAAATGACGATAGTAAGGATTAGGGAGAAAAAAAGCAGTAGTTCCCTGTTGCAGTTCAGGCAGTTATGAGCATGACATTGATGAATCAGCCCATTTACTGTGCATAAGAACATGGTCAACGTCCCCCCTTTGGGAATGGCCTAAAGACCCCGCCCCGGGGAGTATAATAGTTATTTAATGTTGAGAAAAAGTTTTATCGTTTAAGGAAAGAGAGGCCTACCAACATAATAATGGGAATGTGGTGGTGGAAAAAAGACTTAACAAACCCGTCCCACCAAAACCTCCACAAACACAAGATTCAAACCAACTGCAGTCAGCACTCACCTGTGACTCATACTCCTTCTCCCTGCGGTTGGCCACTTCATTGCGAATGAGGTCGCCGATGTACTCTATCACCATCGTGTGCTTCTCCAAGTCCTTGGCCGCGTACAGCCCCAGACCCTAATCACAGAGGAAAACAAATAGTTAAACATACACGACATTATACTTCAGCATCAATGAAGTGTAGCCTAAATTCTAATTTGTATGAGTAAAAAGAAGCACATTGACAAAGACAAACGGTAACTTACAGCTGGGAAAGAAAGAGCAAGACAAAAAGATAGAAATTGCGGGGGCAAAATAAAGAAGTAGGTCCTATCACATGCATCTGCCAACCACCTGCATTAGAAATAGAAAAACACACGGTTTCCTGCTTTTAGTTTTGCACAGCATTTGAACTACAAAAAGCCGATTGCAGATATACCTTCTCAACAGATAGTTGATGCCATACATTTTAACTTAGATAACTAAATATTGCAGACATCTGTCAGGGATTACCTTTTTAAAATTGTTACTACTCTCGGATTCAAACCCTGACACTTTTTGCATAACCCCAATATCACAGACCGTCAACTCCTACACGCTAGCTCTAAACACGTCTCAAACATACAGCACACATGATCACACACTCCATCACCCACCTGAATGCGGGACCTGCCCAAGTAGACCAAGGTCTTCCAGTCAGTCCTCAGGCGGCGGTACTGCTGCGACTTGGAGTGGACAAACTGCTTGAGGTAGGGGGAGTTCATGTCGCCCGACACACCCGTCACGGTTGACGGCAGAGACCGCGAGTTGGTCGACTGAAGGGTGTGTGGTCTGTGGGAGGGGGAGGGGAGGAGGGAGTAAGTATGAGTACAAAAATGAGGTACTAGCAGAAGACAAATGCTAAATAAGCTTTTCTGTACTTATGAGCTGTACAACATCCCCAGTCAGAAAGAAAAAAAAAAGAAGGAAAAAATTAGGGGGGAGGGGGGGGAGAGAATTCTTCAACATTTGAGAAACAAAAAATTGAAGAAACCTAAAACAAACTACGGACTAATTTACGAAGGGCTAAACATGCTGACCTAAAAGATGTTCATTCCACACACTTGATAAGCAAAATATATGGCGCAGATTTTTATACTGATTTAATTGATTTTAAAAGGCCTTACATTTCACATGTTATAACAAATGACAAAATAGTACGCATGATGGGGGGGGGATATGTGTGTGCACAAATAACAGAAATAAAAGTGACATAGTAAGTAAAAAGAGGGGCCTAATAATGGCAACCCTCCAATTAGAGCTTGCTGTTGAGCGGGGATATGCGCTATACAAAAGCTATTTATTATTATTATTACCAAACAAGATGCGATAAAAGAAGATCATGACAGACAAGACAACAACAAAATCTCAAACAGTGGTCACCTCCTGAAGTGAGTCCTCAGCTTGGGTTCTGTGCGGGCACACCCAGTGGGGTTGATGGCGGGAGGCATCTCAATCAGAGGGGAGCGGCCGTACTTGAAATTGTAATTCTGCAGAAGGTCTGTGCCGGGGAGCTGGGGTAGGAATGATTGGTTTTAGTTAAATGTTTTACTGCCCTTGCATCATGATTAGGTAATACATAAAAAATCAAAGATTAGAGGTGTAACAAAAGAGTTACAAACACAAAAAAGGGGGAGAGATAAGAATGATAGATGTGAGATAGGAAAAGGAGCGAACTGCATTAGAGCACTCGCCAACCATCCTAAGGTAGAAATGAGACGTGCCAACAGGTAGGCAACATGTGCGCTCTTCCGTCTGGAGCATGCTGCACACAAGGAACATGCTGCACACAAGGAGCATGCTGCACACAAGGAACATGCTGCACACAAGGAGCATGCTGCACACAAGGAGCATGCTGCACACAAGGAACATGAAGAAAGGGGGGGCCAAAAGTAGGCACACAGCGACGAAAAATGAAAGCACGGACACTACTTACTGCACTTACATGTGTTACGCAAAAAAATGAATATTGCATATTACATGCGATAACAACACACCCTTAATCTCTCAGAAAAACTGCTTGACGATGGTGTTCACTTACTCCTCAAAATGTATTTGCTTGTAAAAAAAAAAATGTGTTTTGAAGAGTAAAACAAGTAGACAGGTGTGAAGCAGCGTGTGAAAATTCAGAAAAGGAAAAAAACAACTTTTGCCTCAAACTATAAGGAGCACTGACCAGTAGACATCACATTCACCAATACACATCAAAAGAAATAGGAGTGTCTGCTCACCGATTCAAGGATCTTGACCACATCTGGTTCCTTGAGGCCAAAGAGTTCTTCTGCAGCAAGGGGAGTGGAGAACATTTTGACCAGGTCTGCACTGCGACGCATGTGCTCTAGAGGCTTCAAGATGTTCATCCACACAGCTGATAGGATAAATTGAATGTATACAAATTAAAATTGTTAAATCACTTACAAAGCGCGAAAATATTTATTTTTAAAAATTATAAATTTTGCTAACAACTGTGTAGTAAATCTTAAACAGCCAAAGTTTAACAGGTCTCTCTTTTTTCCCCATCATACTTTCTTTCCTGCCTTTTGAACAAGACGTTTATGTCAGTTCATAAATACTTACATTATTCTAACCCTGCTTGAATTATACTCCTTAAAAATATCTTTTTAAATTTAGCAAGTGTTTTACGGCACTTGCAACGCAATAAGGTCACATAAGTGTCGAAGGTAGAGGTGTTACAAGAGAGTAACAAACACAAAAAAAGAAGGAGGGGAGATAAAGACGATATATCTGAGCCTACTATAGACTCTTTGAGATCAATACTCTCTTCAACACTGAAGCAAAACGTTTACCAATATGAAGTATTACTCTGCACTTGACAATCCACACTAGTCAGAAGATAACACAAAGACATTTCCACATACTGACACTGATACACTCATACAGACACAAAGACATGGTCACACACCGACACAAAGACACGTTCACACTCACACAAAGACACATACAGAGACACTAAGACAATGCCACACACGGACACAAAGATACATTCACACACTGACACCAAAAAATGACACTAAGATATGTCCTTACACTAACACTAAGACATGTTCACATTCTGACACTAAGAGATGACACAGACACATTCACACACTGACACTATGACATGAAACAAAGACACATTCACACACTGAAACAAGACATGACACAAAGACACATTCACACACTGACACTAAGACGCATTCACATACTGACACTAATACACGCCCACACAACGACACAAAGGCATGACAGTAAGACACGCCCACACACACTGACACAAACACACATCACCCCCCCCCCCCCCCCAAACACACACACAATCATCAACACTTAAGACAAAAACAGGTCCAGCGTGTACCCACCAGCAGGGCTGGAGTCCCGGAAGGTGACGTCCTCTCGGCCCTCCGCCACCACCTGTATGCGGAACTCTGGCTCGCCGTCCTTGTCGTGGATGCTGCAGATGTAGCGGCAGCGCTGGTACACCGAGTGGTAGCTCCAGTGGAAACGGCTAGTGCTGAACCCAACCTGGGAGGGGACACACGCACACAAGAGTTCGGTTTTGTTCTGTTGGGGTTTTTCTTTTTGTTTCCTTCCCCCATTTTGTTTTAGTAGGAGTTCACTGCACTTGCAAACAAACTAGTAAGATAAGCAGCAAAGATTAGGGAGAAGTTACAAGATAGATGAAGGCACCATAGGACACTCTTTTTTACCTATAAAAAAAAATCTACCTGCAACTTGCTACTTGAACCCCCAAAAGTTTAAAGTGTCTTTTGAGAATAAGTCATAATGATCCATGCGTCCCCATAGAGTGTAGAAACCCCAGAAACGTATAGTAGGTCAATTAAGGACAGACTGGATTTACTTTTTCACCCCCACCAGCCATATGACTTCAAAGCGTTCAAAAAACGTGTAAAAACTTTTTTTTGTGTTTTAGTAAGAATTTTAGGGCACTTGCAACACAATAAGGTCATATAAGTGCCGAAGATTAGGTGTTACAAGAGAGTAACAAACACAAAAAAGAAGGAGGAGAGATAAGGACGACAGACGTCCAATAGGAAAGGAGGAGCAGACCCCCACCACAGCACCCTCCAACCACCCACAAAACTTTCAAAAACCTAACAAAACAACAAGGACTCACCGGGAAGATGTACTCCCTGGTGTTGAACTTGCCACACAGAATCTGGTGGGGGAGGAGCTGGCCCACGCTGTGCAGAACCAGGGAACCAATACGCAAGCAGCACGTGCGCTCTTCCATCTGGAGCATGCTGCAATACACCAGATACACAAGCAAAGAGAGTCAGTTTAGTTTTCACTGAGTGTTTTACAGCACTTGCAACACAATAAGGTCATTTAAGTGCCTAAGATTAGTGGTGTTACAAGAGAGTGACAAACACAAAAAAGAAGGAGGGGAGATAAGGACGACAGACGTTTGGTAGGAAACGGCCAGCGTCTACTTTTGCCACCTTTAACAGGCTAACATTTTCGTGCCACCCACTGACAGTATTTCCAAGAAGGGCGTCAAATGATATCCATCACTATGCTGGTGATCCCCACTGCCCATTAAAATCATCCAAAAGTTGGTGATATAGCCCAGGTTGACAAGCACTAAGATAGACCGATCAAGTAAGAAGCACAAGAGAATTTCATCAAAATCCAGAAGCTCTGAAATTTGCATTGATAGCAAAATATCTACTTGTGGTTAGCTCGACAGAGATTTAATCTAAAAAAAAAACATTTAAAAAACCATGAGTTGTGAAAGAGTAAACAGTTGAAATATCAGATGTATTTTCTTGATTATGTCATGTATCTGATGCATTTGCTCAGGCACTCAATTTCAAATCCATGTTACCAAAGATAGTACATAACAAGATGGGCCACTTCTCTCTTTGAGCCAATTAAAAGTGTCCTCAAAATTCGGTGGCGCCCTCTTCGCAAAAGCGCACCTTTAGCGAACAGAGTTATCCTACTTGAGTTTAAAAAATCAAAGTGAAACTAGCAAGTTTTTGAATGAATTTCGGAAGAACGCTTTTTAAAAATGGTTACGCTGACAAAAAACCTCTTCTGGAGGAAAGGGTGATTGTTTTCTTCGTTTAATTTGACTTTAGAATGAAAAGCAAGAGGTCATTAAAAAAAATTTTTTAAACTAAAACTCCGTACTGAACGAACCCGAACTGCTGATGAACAGCAGTCTATCTGCGCACGCAAGGAGGTGCTATTCCTATTCTTCTTCTGGAAAAACGAAAGAGAGCTTCAAAACAGACTGCAGCGCCATCTGAAGCAAAGAGCATACTTCCTGCGGACACTTTTTTGGCTGAGTGGCCCATCTTGTTATTTACTATCTTTGATGTTACCAAACAGTAAGTCATCTATAGGAATATATAAAGTAATCGCAGCGCCATCTGAAGCAAAGAGCATACTTCCTGCGGACACTTTTTTAGCTGAGTGGCCCATCTTGTTATTTACTATCTTTGATGTTACCAAACAGTAAGTCATCTATAGGAATATATAAAGTCAGCGCCATCTGAAGCAAAGAGCATACTTCCTGCGGACACTTTTTTAGCTGAGTGGCCCATCTTGTTATTTACTATCTTTGATGTTACCACACAGTAAGTCATCTATAGGAATATATAAAGTCACATCTGTTAATGGAAAGAGCAACATAAACCCTTACAAAACTCACCATCATGAGTTCAGAAACGTACGTGCACAGGTTCCAACCTGAGTTGTTATCACAGTAATGAAGTGCCTTTTCAATCAATCAAATGAACGAACAGCACATCCCGACCTCAGTGCTTTCTTGTCGTACCTCCATTTTTTTAAACAGTGAAAACAGTTCATAACAAAGAGTGAGCTTAAGAAAAAGTCACATTTTCACTGTTTAAAAAAACTGAGATACGACAAGAAAGCACTGAGGCAGCGACATGTATAATTCAAGATTTAGAGAAGGGAAAACTTTCGAACACATGAAATGAGTGACAGAACTTTGAAAAAGCATGTTCACAACAACCAAATACCTTGCCACTTGTCGATCCTCATCCCGGTTCACGTAGACCCTCCGCAGCACCACCAGATTCTGGAGCTCATTACCCAATGGCACTTTGGGAATATGGTTCGGACACAGCAGAGTCTGCAACATTTCAACAATACATAATGAGGGGATCTCTATCCCGGCAAGGTACAGAAACAAACTGACGGTGTTCTGCTCTGATAGGGGGACTGGTTACTTCAACATTTTTCAGCAAGCAAAAAAAAAACCCTTTCCATTTAAATAATGAGAGACGACACAAAATACGACCACAGTACTTTGATATCTTTCAAACCACATGTTAACTCCTGATTTTTACCGAGACCTGCACAGCGACCTCGGCAACGGTCTTGGAAAAGTTTACCCATTTCTTGTATTTCCACAATTAGAGTTTGACACCATCAAAATATGTTAATGACATTCTGTCATTCTGCAATTTAAATTAACAAATTCATTACTATCAGCAAAAAATAATCGCTGGAATTGAACTTTTAACAAGGAACAAAAAATGTTTTTAAACCCAAGCAAAAAGATCCAGATTTTGGTATTTTACCGGTTCTGGTCCACCACTTCAATGTCAAAACAGGACAGAGCTACAAAAACCATCCAACACCTCTTTGAGTTTAAGTAAAGGGAAGTGTATCGACACTATAGCCGTCATGAAGTGCTTGGAAAATCCAAGACAGAGACAGACAAAACTTAACAGAAGGAGAGCAACAGCGCCCTCCATCCACCACCTCACAAAGCTTTTATCACTGAAATATCACAGAACCACCACCCACCTTGTCCTGATGAATATATCACTGAACCACCCACCTTGTCCTGACAGGACATATCACTGAACCACCCACCTTGTCCTGACAGGACATATCACTGAACCACCACCCACCTTGTCCTGATAGAACATATCACTGAACCACCACCCACCTTGATCTGATAGAACATATCACTGAACCACCACCCACCTTGTCCTGATAGAACATATCACTGAACCACCCACCTTGTCCTGACAGAACATATCACTGAACCACCACCCACCTTGTCCTCATAGAACATATCACTGAACCACCCACCTTGTCCTGATAGAACATATCACTGAACCACCACCCACCTTGTCCTGATAGAACATGCATCCCCGAGCCTTGGCGCACGGCATGTGGTACGAGTTGGTGCAGCGGTGCTTAAAGCAGGCCAACGTGGCGCCCTTCTTGTGGCACACGACGCACTCTACCGAGCCACTGCGCTGGCAGGCCAGCTCCACGTTCATCAGCGCGCCGTTGAGCGTCTCGTACACGTCGTACGACCACAGGGCACAGTTCAGGTGGACCCACTTGTTCACGTCCATGTTCAGCAACCTGGGAGAGGAAGGTTGGAGAAATTAACTCATGTCTATATGTGGCGCATCGTGGTGAAATCAGGCGCTCGTCAAAGTAATGAAATTGAAGAAATATGAATTTTGTCGAATGTCTGATTTCACCACATCGTGACACATATCATACACTGCCTCGGTCAGTTCATATAAAGAGCCATTTGTGTCATTTGGTACTCTTCACAATCATTCATAAAAACATTTTCACTTTTTGCAGAATGTTGCTTTCAGCCCTGTAAAACTTTCCCAAATCATTTGAATTCATCATACGCTGAGATGATCTTACCCCTTTTCTTTCCTCAAGTACCTGAATAAGTCACATCAATCCTACCCAGGTTCTCACTACTAGAATCTCCCCCCACCCCCACCCCCACCCCCAATAGATGTTCCATCTTAGCATCAAATTCAGGTTTGTCTTTATTATCTGAAGGTTTGGAGTAATGCATTTTCTTTTCTTTTTCTTTTTTTTTTTTTTTTAAAGCAACCTGTATCGATGATCATGATAGCTTAAAAGGGCCATAAATTTTAATATCTTTCAACTCCTCTCCCCACCCACACACCCAATGTTTTTTTCATGCCTCCGGTCAATAACCCCCCCGTCCTTCCTCACCTGCTGGGTCCGTCCATCTCCCCGTCTCCAGCCTCCTGACAGAAGACACAGATCCGCTTGTCCACCACATCGGGCTTGGGCCGGTGGCAGATGGCCAACGACTTCCACAGCTGGTCAAGCTCGCTGGACGGAGTGCTGGCTATTTTGGTCATGCTGTCCAGCAGGTCCTGGTTTCCCCGGGCCCAGCGCTGACCACGCCATTTCTTCACTAGAGGCTGTGGGCGGGGAGTTTTAGTTTTAGTAAGGTTTTACAGCTCTTGCAACTGCATAAGGTCATTTGAGTAAAGAAAAACACATCAATGTTTGATGTACGTTTTGTCTGAGTAAAAATTAGCATACAAGCACAATAATTATCATTCAGCAAACGTAAAAGAACATACTTGCATCACATGAAGGTCAAGACCGTCAACCTTTTTTTCTCCTTCTTTCAAAAGAAAGAGGTCCCTTTACCAAATGCCACTTCCATAAAAACTTTCCGAAAATGAATCAACTCGTCATAATTTCCCGGTGAGAAGACCCCATATTCCGCAATAAATACCAGTATTTTGTTTGGATCTATGTACAAATTAATATCTAATGCCAATTCTTACAATGTCTCACAAACAGCCCATTTGGTCAATTTATAGTCGAAATTAAACAAATATCTAATGCTAATTCTTTCACTCTCTCACTCGGGAGAACCACTTTCAGAATGCTTCCACTAGAGGCACTCCTGTCCAGAATGTTCTCTCTCACCTTGGGGTAAGAAGAGTCCGAGATCTGACTGCTCGACCTGCGATGTCTCTTAGCGGCCTTGAACCCTGCAGGGCTGGTCCCTGAGAACGGCGAGGTGGGCGAGGCCGACGGAGAACCCGGGCTGGCCAACATGCCGCTGGGCGTGTCCGGCAGGCGTGGCGACAGCGACGTATCCGCGGCAACGGCTGCGATGATCTCGTCCATGTTGGCCGACACGGTGGCGCTGCTGGGTGTGGTGGCCGCCTCCGTCTTGACCGGGTGTTGGGGTGGGGTCTGTGAGGCTAGGGCAGCCGCCGCCGCCGCCTCGTCCTCTTTGATGCGCAGCTGGGCTTGCCTCTGGCGGGCTTCTAGTCCAGCCGAGAACTGCATGGAGCAGTTCATGGAGCAGAAAGTCATCTCCTCCTCCCCACAGTCCTGGACCGAAAAACAGCACATTTTTGTTCACATTTAGCTACTATTTTTCTTTTTTTAGTAAGTGTTTAACAGCACTTGCAACACAATAAGGTCATATAAGTGCCGAAGATTATAGGTGTTACAAGAGAGTAACAAACACAAGAAAAAAGGAGGGGAGATAAAGATGACAGATACTCGATAGGAAAGAAGAAGCAAACCACACCAGAGCACCTGCCAACCACCCACATTCTGCTACTAAAGAAAAACATTTGTAGATCCAAAGGTAATGTTAGTTTTCTTTGTTTAAGACAAGAGGTGTACAACAACACAATGACGACGACTTAGTACAGGGGAAAAAGAAATGTTTTAGTGTTTTACGGCACTTGAAACACAACAAGGTCATATAAGTGCCACAGATTAGAGGCGTTACATGAGCGCAACAAACACAAAAAAGGAAGGGGATAAGAACGATAGATGTTGAAAAGGAAAGAAAGAGTAAACCACACCAGAGCATCCACCAACCACCCATGGGGGAAAAGGTAAGATAAATAGAAACCACGGAGGGAAAGAAAGAAGTAGGACCTACCAGTGGAATCCTCCAACTACCTCCAGACCATTTGTTTTAGATTTGTAGAGGTTTTACGGCACTCGCAACTGCATAAGGTCATGTCATATGAGCGCCAGAAGATTAGAGGTGTTACAAGAGTGTAACAAACATAAAAATGAAGAAGGGGAGATAAGGACGATAGATGTTTGACAGGAAAGAAGGAGCAAACCACACCAGAGCACCCGCCAACCACCCACTCCAGACCATTTGGTGTAGGAAACCGGTCATACAGACAGACATGGATGGATGGACATACAGACACACAGACAGACAGACAGACAGACAGGCAGGCAGGCAGGCAGGCAGACAGGCAGACAGAAAAAAAACAGTGGAAGAGAAAAGAGATAAAAGACTCAACCTACACCCAGACTTAGCCAAAACTCACCGGGTCCTGCTCCAACAAGATGGGAAATTCTCTCTTGAACTTTGCGATGCCGGAGCACAAGACAAACACGTCGCAGTGCTGGCAGAACCGTGGCCGCGTCGACATCAGGGTGTGGATGTTCACAGCCTCCTCTTTGTCTGAGAGAAAGAACAACAACAACAGATATAGAAGGTACAAAACTAATGTGGAACAGACAACAGAGTTACAAAACCAAGCTCAATATGTTTGCACCACAATCAACTCCTCGGGTCTTTTGTTTGTTTTTCCTCCATATTTTTTTCCCTGAGTATCATCTGAGTATGTTTTGTATTTGTGTGTGTGTGTGTGTGAGTGTGTGTGTGTGTGTGTGAGTGTGTGTGTGAGAGTGTGTATGTGTGTGTGTAAGTGTGTGTGTATGTACGTGTGTGGGTGTGTGCATGCATGTGTTTGAATATGTTTGTGTGAGCGTGTGTGTGTGTTCCAGCCGCCCATAATGGCATCAGACTGACAACGTTAAAGCACGGGACAATTTAACATCAGAACAGAAATTATGTGAATATTCAAAAGTAGCTTTGGTATTCTTTTCTACCACATACTATATCAGTATCACAAAACCTTGAATCTTGACGGGCTCTGAGATAAACCTACGAGTCTTAGAAGTTAACAGTTGATAATTTTATTTGGGTGATAGACGTACAAAACATTCCTATAACATTCTTTTTAAAACAAACTTACGGGTGAGAGACATTCGGAACATCTCAGGAGAGGGGCTGCGCGTGACTTCGTACGTCGGGGGAACGGCAATCTTCAAGAGATCAGCAATGGCAGAGATGACGGCTCCGATGTCCTGAGCAGCGCCAGTGGACAATGTCAAGGTCACAGACACCTGAAGAGGAAAACGGCAAAACATCCAGTCTGAAACTCCACATCTGGGCAAGTCACAGTCCACATCATACACAAAGTCACAAGATTTACTTCAGTGATATCAGTCGAAATTGTTCAAGACAGCTGCTTGTCCAGGAGAAAACTGGTTGCCTTAGACAGATGGATAGGTTAGACAGCAGCTCTATAAAATTTTAAAAATGTGAAGGGGGTAGTAGGAAATGGGAAGAGGTTATTTGTACAAGTGATTCTTTTTTTTTTTTTTTTTTTTGACAGGTGGCTGTTAGAGCAAGTACGACTGTATTACAGTAAGTCCTACTTAAACACAGTTTAGTGCATCAGGTGCTGATATAATAAACTTCAACTTCACCTAAAATCATTTGTGAACACTCCCTCCCCCCACACACACAAACTCACACAGACACACACAACTCACACACACACACACATACGCACGCTCACACACCAAACCAAATCGTACTGGGCATCGTACAAAATTCCCCCAAACCCACCTGCTGATCCAGAGCTGGGTCCAGGAACGGTTGGGCCAGGCCAGAGGTCAGATTGGGCAGGTTGACCGTGAGGTCTCGGGCCCCCTGCTCCCCGACACCGCCTGCTGCAACGGCAGCTGCACCCGCCGCCAGATTGCCCAGGTCAAGGTCAGAGCTGTCTCGTTTCACAAGCTCTGGCTTCACACCGTCTGTGATCTGCTTCACTCCCGACGTAGACGGTCCTGCTAGAAGAAGGAGAATAAAAATAAAGATGGTAAAATTGCATAATACCGTAAGTATACTTTATAGAAAAGAAGTAAAATATTTAATACACTGCAACATCGACTACATGAAGAATGGTAACCATGAAAAAGATAGCATTGTATTTTTTTTTAACTATGGTGAAATCGTCTCTTTATTTTTCATTTCTTTTTTTAAAAAGATGATGATGATACTGATTTTGATGATCATAAGAGGCAATAATACCAAAGTCTCACTTTTTCATTACTGCTTTCAAAACTTTGCATTTGTTAGCTTCAGTAGAGAATTACTGCATTTTCAACACAATTAGGTCTTGTAAGTGTCAAAGATTAGAACTGTTAACTGTTACTAAAGAGCAACATACAAAGAAATTAAGGAGGACATTTGATAAGAAATAAGCATCAAACAAGACCACAGCTCCTGCCCACGATCCTCCTTTCCAACTGATAATGGCGACAACAAGATGAGGCTTACCCGGTTTGACAGGCAGAGGGTGCACCAGAGGTATCACAGGAGACGTGTTCTCCTCCACCACACCGTTCGAGGCCGCCGGGTCGATGGGTCGCAGACCTGGGTACTCCGGCTCCTGCTCGTTGAAGCCCAGCTCAGGAGAGGACGACGACACAACAGTGTCTGGGGTCTCGCGCTCATCCTTGCGACTGACGGGTACAAACAATATTTTAAATGTTACTTTTTCTGTAAAAACATGCAGAAACCAATTACAAAATGTTACTTTTCCACAATTACAAGAGATAGTTTCTCCTAAGAAACTAGACACAAAATGAAAACTCTTCGACAGAATAAATAGGTGGACTGTTACTTTCCAACATCATACTAAATGTTATTTTTTCCACAGAAACAACAGATAAAATGTTACTTTTGGGAAACAAATAGCATAAAAAAAATTATTTTTATCTCCCCACCCGAGACATAGAGAAAATCGTCTGATGAAGCAAAAACATTTTTTAAAATGCAACTTTTCTGTAAAAACAAAAAATGCTACTTTTCCCACAGAGACAACCACACAAAACGTTACTTTTCCAACAGAAAATACAACACAATATTTTCCCGCAGAAAAACAACATGCACACTTCCACCCACCACCACCACTAGAAGCAGTAAACTCACCCGTCGCGCATCATTGGCTCTGACTTGATCTCAATCCTAGGCTGTGGCGGCAGAGTGAGACGAGGGCTGGTGCGGGGGCCTGGACGTGCACCCATTGGGCTTCCGTCCTTCGACTTGAGTATTTGGAGTGGATCTGAGAAATTATTGAATTTTGCTTTCATTAAAACGTGACACATTACAAGACACAAAATAAAGTTAAGACCTTATATTTTTTTAAAATTTCCTACACCTCTTTTTTCTTTTTTTTTTTTTTCGAATAGAAAAAAATTGGTGAAGTCGCCAAGTTAGATACAAATCTGAATCAAAGTGTAAATTGGACTTGACTAAAGCTTGTGCTAACCCGAGAACAATGATAAAAATGACTCATTCTGTTTCGTGAAAAAAGCACTATATAATTGAACAAAGAAATAATGCTCTTTTAGAGATAATTCTAAATTATTTTTTCTTAAATTCAGATAACAACAAAAAAAGCCCTCCAAATGCAAGACCTCCACGAATAACTATTAATAATCAATTTATTGAGGCACCAGCTAACTGTCTATAGATTCTGCCAAACCAATAAATGATAAATTAATTCACACACACACAGAGAGAGAGAGAGAGAGAGAGAGAGA
>NW_004797427.1:135338-172282 GCF_000002075.1 Aplysia californica | reverse complement strand
GGGAGGGAGGGAGGGAGAGGGAGAGGGAGAGTTCTGAAGAAGCTGTGAATGACCATTACCACAAGGGTCACAAACACAACACATACCCATGCCCTGCATCATGCGCAGTTTAGCCTCTGTGGCCAACTGTCTCTGTGCCAGGGTCTCGGCTGAGGGCGTGGTGGGTCGGAGGCCGGGCGGGGGCTGTGGGAACAGGAGGCTGCCATACATGTCCTCTATGCCGTCCAGGTACGCGCTGCAGAAGCGGCCACGTAGGGAGGACAACCCTGAGGATCACAAACGGACATATTTGGATTACGGTGGCGCACATCGACACAATAACAAGAAAAGCATATCAACACACAACAGCAAGAGAAGCAGCTGTACCAGTGTTTATTACTAACATTCATACAGTATTATTTTGAGAATGTTTTCATAGGTAATTTACAACATAAATAAATTTTCTTTTTTTTATAAAAATAATACAATAGTATTGAAATTCACAAATCAGTAGACAAAACCGGATTTAACAATCTGACAAAAAAGTCAGCAATTTCAAGAGGCACCCCTGCACTTCAACCCCACATCTATCTCCCAGCCATCTTTCTGTCAAAGCCAGCTGACCTGTGAGAGATGTGGCCCCCTTGACCGGCAGGATGGACATGCTGGTGGCTATGATGGGCTCCTGTAGCGGGATGGGCGGCATGTTGTGCAGCTGTTGCAGCAAGTTCTCCGCCTGAGCCTCCAGCTCCTTCAGCTGATTCTCCTTCATCTGTTGGTCAAATCATTGGAAACATTTTACATCCCTATTGACACAAGTTGTGTAATTTGAAAGGAATTAATTTCTTTAAAGTTTTAAGTAAAAGTTTTAAGGCAGTTGCAACATAATTAGGTTATACAAGTGCCAAAGATTAGGTGTTACAAGAGAGAAGAATACAAAAGATAAGAAGGAGGAGAGTAGGATGACAGATGTTTGGTAGAAATGAAGGAGCAAACTTAGTCACAACTCTGTTTGAGCGATGGTTGCTCAGTTGAGCATTTACAGCTAGTGCAGGAGAAAGACATAAAACATAAACTTTTCAGTACAGTCATTGTTCCAAGACCATGTCAAGAGAAAGGACACTTGAGAGCAAATACAGATCAAATAAATGGTTTGACACTTTTCAAGAACAAAAAAAAAAACAATTCTTTACAACGGATCAATTTCTACATACAGTTGCTGCTCCCTGTCCCAAATTTTTAATACAACCTGCCCATCAGTGGAAAGCCTGTGATCATTATCTGCCACCCTTCAAGCTTGAAGTACAAGACACCGCTAGTTCAGTCTCACAGTTCCTGTGACAAATAAAACATTCTGTTCCCCGAAACTACCGATGTACTTCACAGCCCTCCCTACCTTAGCCTTTTTGCTCCTCTTTTTGGGAGTCTCCACGCCCACTTCCCCAGCGACGCCAGCTGTAGTCCCAGCGGCAGCCGCAGCAGCAGCACCAGCAGTCCCAGCAGCACCAGCGCCCGGACCAGCACCAGTGCCGGCTTTCGTCTTGCGTTTCTTCTTAGCCAGTGTGCCGCCAGTGCCGGCCACACCTTTGCGCTTGATCTTGCGCGAGGCCTCATACTGCTGCCTCTTCTGCTCATACTCCTGGCGACGCATCTCTGCAACAGGAAACAAAAGTAAACATTCATGCTCAACGTTCAGCTGTCTGAGAAAAAGATGAACTTTATGTTCTTTTTAAGTTTCTGTTTATGTTTAGTTTTAGTAGTACAGGGTTTTACGGCGCTCGCAACTGCATAAGGTCATAGGAGCGCGCGAAACACAAGTTGGTAGCATTCGCAACAGTAAAGTTCACAGCACGGTTGGTCGACTGTTTGTTTGACAAAAAAAAAAAGTACGGCGACACAAGAAAGGCCATTATGAGCAGGAAAAATGCACGACATACACAAAGAGACAACAGAGGTAAAGAAAAGAAGAACCTACTTACACTCATTTACCAAAAATGAGACACTCCAACACAATGGTCCTTTTGTTTGAGTTATAAGTTGAATTTGACAAAATAACAACCATTCAATGCCAGGATTTAAAAAAACCCAGAAACACTATGGGCAAAATAAAGTAGAGAAGAAAATATTTTCCAGCAAAAACACAAACTTTTACAGAAAAGTCACTCCACACATATTTCAACCTCCTTGATTATGTGATATCATGTAAATAAAAAAACTCTCTTTCTTTGGGCCTGTTTTAACTCTGTTGGTCATCGAACTTTACGACCCACATGCAAAGGTCTGAGAAAATCAAAGCAAGTGATTTGTTTTTATCTTATTTCAACAGCCGACAGATGAAAGGGAACAAACTATAGTATAGGTTGAACCCCCGTTTTCCCCTCAGATACTATATGACCAATCTATGTGAACAAAGAGCTATAAAACCTCCCTCATGGTATTAAGTCAGTTAATTAGTAGTATAGGGTTTTACGGCGCTCGCAACTGCATAAGGTCATATGAGCGCGTGAAACGCAAGTTGTTTACATTCGCAAAAGTTCACTGCACGGTTGGTTTACTATTAGACTTTAAAATGTTAAAATATTAAAATTTCGGTGTAAATATATTTTCATTTAAAACAGCTCTTATAAATAACAATAAAAATTGTAAACAGTACGATTTCACTTTACAATTTGCCATAAAGGCCAATGGCCTTCATAAAATTCAAAATTCTGCTGGGACCAACGACGGAAAAAATGTCTTGTAATTTCTTGTATTTATAAAATTTCCTTCGGATCTCTCCAAAGTCTAGACACTCGGTTAAAATGATGGTATTAAGTCATGAATACCCCATTCAGAATCAAAACTTCAGCCACCCACATGATACCAACTAAGCTAGTGGTGCTCCCGAGCTAAACGTTACAAAACCTCACAAGCCGGGATAGAAACCTTGTACTCACCGCAGCCTTCCTTACCTAGAATCTTCTCTTTTTCCTCTGGCGTCTTACTCTCCCACTCCGGTGTCGAGATCTCCGTCTCTTTGCACAACGGCATTGAGTCGATCATCTCCAGCTGCCTCTGTTGATCAGGGGTCAAGGCTGGCAGACTGTCTTCGCTCTGAAAATGTTCATGCGACATTTACTTACTAAAATTAATATTCCCTGAACCGATCTCTTCACTATCTGAGATGAGATATATTTTTTGTTTGAGCTAAGGGAAAAGTAAAGTAAAGTAAAAGTTTGAGCTAAGGGAAACCCATTAACAAAATAAAGGTCAGATGGTGCTGGGCAAAAAATAAGCACCAGATAGACAGAACAGGGGGAAAGAAAAGAAGTAGGATCTACCTGTGGCACCCTCCAACCAACCACATTCAGATAAAAATACTAGTAACAACAGTAAGACCATATTTGTTAGTTTGAGTAAAGAAAAGCGCATCTACACAATAAAAGCTATCAAGGGCTAAGAAAAAACAAGGCTGCAAGACAGAAACAACAGAGGGCGAATAACAAAACAGAAGCTACCAGTCCAGCCCTCCAACCATCCACTAACACAGACATCCGGAAACAAAAGACAGACATAGAATCAGTAGCACAATCTACTGATTATCTTAACTCTGTTCAAATGAACATTTGCTCTCCCTGGAAAAACAAAGACGGCAGAAGAAGTAGAGACAAAGCACAATTACTCTTCATTGAGAACTGAGCACATGGGCGACTGGGAAGGCGGGCCACGAAAACATACTTTTTTTGTTGAAGAATCCTGGCAAAACAATTTCCACAATTGCAGAGGTCTACAAATCTAAATTTAGATGAATAAGAAGTGTTCAAATGGGCACTGCACCCACATCACACCATACCGCAACCTCAGTGCTTTCTTGTCGAGTCTCCATTTTTAATAACAGTGAAAATAGTTCATAACAAAGAGTAAGCTTAAGAAGAAGTCCCAATTTCACTGTTTTAAAAAAATGGAGATACGACAAGAAAGCATTGAGGTCGCAATACTATCATCCACAAGACCATCTAACCAAGTTCTGATCATTTTCAGGTACCAGAAGCCCCAGATTGCCCCAGTCCTGGACTCAAGAATCGGGTCAGGCCACTGCTCACATGACCCCAACAACCATATTGCCAGCACACTTATAATCTTCTGTAAAACTTGCAACAGACTTAGATTCTATCCACATTGTCATGACAACTCACGTCAGGAGTCGGGAGCTGACGTCCTGCAGTGCCCAGCAGCTGTTTGAGGAGTTCATTGTGGCTCGCCTTCTGGTCCAGGTCAAGGTCATCTCGATTGATGGAGCCATCTGGTTGGATGAGAGAGAGTCGAGTATTGACAACAGCGACAATTGCAAAAATTACATTATTATTGTGACCAAATGACAATATCAAATATCATATCATTATCGTGACTATTTAACAATAGCGACAATGGCAATTATATTATTATTATCATGACAAAGTTAATAAAGGTGATAACGGCAAATATATTATTATTATCATGACAAAGTTAATAAAGGTGATAACGGCAAATATATTATTATTATCATGACAAAGTTAATAAAGGTGATAACGGCAAATATTATATTATTATTTTTGTGATCAAAGACAATTAAATTTTACTGTCAAGACAAATCAAAACATATTTTAAAAAATGGGGTTTTTTTAAAACAAAACAAACAAACAGAACTATTGTGCCCACCTGCAGATGTAGAGTCCTCACTGGGCTCCAGCTTCACTTGTCCTGGCACTCCCATTCCTGCGTCGGACATGGGAGAGGTCAGGCCGGGTGTGGAGGCGAGAGAGCCTGCATCGCTGGAGGCCGAGTGCTGCAGGGGTGTGTGGCCTGGCATGAAGCCTCCATCTCCTGGCATCATGCCGCCTGGACCAAACATGGGCGGCCTGAAAAACGAAAATTTGAGCCTTTTCTTGAGAAAATGTTTGTCACGAATTTGGTTCCATTTCATTTGATACCAACATCACAGAAAGTTTTTTGTTCTATTTGGTGAGACCCCCCCTAGCCCAATGAAGACAAAGCCCAGAAGAATAGGCAAGTGAGCAAACTTGGTCAAAAGGGTCTTTCCATTTGGACACCGTCAGTGAATGCAGGATCACAAAGAATGTCCTACAATGTTTAAAAAGACAGCAAAGGTTTTACGCTTAGTTTTGAGTGTAACTTTAAGAGGAAGTGGAAAGTAAGCAAGACATGATACTCCTAGTTCAAAAGGAAAGGTACGCTCGTGTATGAAATCTTGATTCCTACAAAAAGTATGACTTACCTCTGCTGCTTGGGCTTTCCACCCATCGCCATGCTGGGGTCTGGAGGCATCCCTGGCTGACCCATCCCACTACTGACCGCTGCCATGGCACCCACAAAGTTCTTGTCGTCCGGCATGCCGTCCAGGTGCCTCAGTGGCTGCGTCTGCTGCATCACCGGCGACATCTGGGGCGACATGTGGTGTGGGGACATCTGTGGGGAGGACATCTGTGACGAGGGCTGGGGGCCGGGGGGAGCCATGCCCCTCATCATCATGTGCCGGAAGTGGGGGCCCATGTGGGGGCCCGGGGGCCCTCCCTCGCCCGACGCGGCCATCATACGGAGGCGGGCCGCCATGCGAGCTTCACCGCCAGCACCCATCATCTGAGGGAACATGGGCGGCCTCTGGTGGTGAGGGGGTCCCCCGGGCATAGGGGATCCCATGGAGGTGTTGATGCCCGGGTGACCGGGAGGGTGGAAGTTTGCTAGCGAGGCTAAGGGCCCGCCACCTCCCGCTGGTCCACTCATAGAGGTTTGCGGGTGAGGCGGGGGTCCTCCCTGCATCATAGGGTGGTGTGGGCTCATCATGGGTGGTCGCTGCATGCCGTGTGGCGAGGTTTGCTGCATGCCGTGTGGCGGAGTTTGCATGCCGTGAGGCGACGTCTGCATGCCGTGAGGTGACTGCGGCATACCGTGGGGCGACGGGGTCATGGCGTGTGAGGTCATCGGCATTCCCATCGACGTTTGCGGCATCTCCGACATGCCTGGGTGTGTGGGGGACATGAACTGATGCGGAGGCATCCGGGGTCGCATCCCAGCATGCTCTGGTCCCATCATTTCAGGGGGCATGGGGGGTCGGTGCTGGGGATGCGGGGGCATTCCCCGGGGTGGGCGTGGCATCCTGCCCATCTCTCCGGCCCCCATGGCAAAATGCGGGGGTCTCTGCCGGTGCATGCCTGTCGGGGACATGGGGTGGGGGGACATACCATACGGTGGTCCCCCACCCATCTCGTGGTGCATGCGGGGTGCAAACCGCGGGCCTCCTGGCATGAAAGGCTGAGCCTGACTGGTGCCCGGCATGTAGCCCTGTGGAGACTGAGGCGGCCCGGGCTTCTGAGGCATGGCAGGACCCATGGCACCTGTATAGATGATGATGTGTTAAGACGATTTATAACAATATTCACCTTTACTTTTAATAGCAAGATCAAAGGGGAAGGGGGAGGGGGGGAGGGTTAAAATACAGAAAAACACAAAAATTAAGGAATAACAAAAGGAGCCGGCAAAAAACTAAACAATGAACGAGACCAAGAAATGGAGAAAAAAATCAACAAAAAAAGGATTACTCTGTCAATCCTTCGCTTGAAAGAAAGAAAACGTAAGCCTTTGCTGAAAAACTTCAGTCTCATCTCAATTTTCTGGCCTTCCCTTTCGAAAAATGTTTGTCATGCATTTTGCTCATTTCATTTTATAACAACAGCACACATGGCCCTTTGTTCTATTTGATGAGACCTCTTACCACATGAAGCTAAAACCTAGAAAATTAGGCAAATAAGCAAACTCTGTCAAGACAGCCTATCCAGTGAACAAATAGGTTCACAAAGATCACCAAGCAATGTCCAAAGAAGGATTAATGACTTTTATTTTTAGTTTGAGTAAAGAGAGAATGAATAACACAATAGCTGTCATTATTACAGGCAAGGAAAACGTGAGAAAGAAAAATCAGATGGAAAGGAAAAGAAGTAGAGTGCACTAGTGTCACCATCCAATCATCCACAGCATTTAGATGTTTGGACATTTGTTTCCTTAACCAACAGTTATATACATTAAATATTTATCTTCATTAACAGACTTCACTAAACAGAGCAACAAGTCTTCTTCTTTCTTTTTCCCCTCACCTGGATAGGACTGAAGCGGGGAGCTGTGCAGGGGGCTGTGCTCCGTGGAGCGGGAGGGTGAGCGGTCCGTCAGGTACCCCGGGTGCTGTTCTTGCACGGCGGCCGCAGCGTGACTGGACGTGGGTATGGCTGTCCCGGCTGAGGACAGGGCGGACTGTGACGCCTGGGCCAAGAGGTCGAGCGGGGGCCGAGACATGCGGTAAGGAGACTGGTGGGGAGGGTAACCGCCCTGGGAGGGGAAAGGGAGGTTCACAAAATGCAAAGGTCAGTATCTGTTGTAAAACCATTGTACATCCCCCTCAACACAACTTCAGATAATGTATTCAAGAAAGCAGCTTCAAGCCTTCTCGTCAGGGCCAATCAGGACAGAGTGTTGTCATACAGTATCTCCAGCAGACAGAGATACTTAACTCAGGAATCAAACTCGAGTCTTTTGCACGCAATGGCAAAGAACTGAACAGCTACATCACCACAGATGCCAATGGTTTCATCTCAGATTGAGTATTGTGTCTCGTGAAGCAAATATAAAGGCTTCTTCAGAAAGAGGAGGTCTAGAAAATAACTTGTCTGAAAAACTATATTGGCTAGAAAGATTTCTAAATATTTTGAGGAAACAATCGTGGACAGAAAACCTACCTGTTGAGCCTGTGACATATACATGTGCCCAGCTTGCTGCTGGTGCTGCTGTTGTTGTTGTTGCTGCTGCTGCTGCTGCTGTTGTTGTTGTTGTTGTTGCTGCTGCTGATGTTGTTGTTGCATCTGTTGATGCTGCCGTTGTTGCTGAGGCGTCATCGCTCTCATCATCTGTTGCTGTTGCTGCTGTTGTTGTGGGTGTTGCGGCATTTGTTGCATCTGCTGCTGCTGCTGTGGGGGCATCGGCTGTTGAGGATGCTGCTGCTGCTGCTGCTGTCCCATCATACCCGGCATCGGGCCCGAGTAGAAGCTGGCAGAGTAGCCTGTCCCTAGCTCCTGGCTCGACATGGCACTGGGAGCGCTGGAGACAGGCATGGAGGAGCCCACAGTGGAGAACGGCGAGGAAGACGCAGACGAGGGCGCTGTGGGCAGACTGTGACTCTCCTGGGAGGAGCTCGGGGTGGCGGGGGGCTCCGGGTCGATTCCAGGCTCGTACGTCGACTCCCCCGAGGCAACGGCATCGATGGTCGACTGAAGCCTTTCCAGGGCTTGGATGTCCGTAGTGTACGACTTCACCTGGAGGGGGGATATAGTTTGATAGATTGTTTGAGGAAAGAGAAGCAAAGGGACACGATAATTAATGGTCATCTAGTCTTTTAGTTTAGTTTTAGTAGAGGTTTTACGGCGCTCGCTACTGCATAAGGTCATATGAGCGCCAGAAGATTAGAGGTGTTACAAGAGAGGAACAAACATAAAAAGAAGAAGGGGAGATAAGGACAATATATGTTTGATAGGAAAGAAGAAACAAACCACACCAGAGCACCCGCCAACCACCCACTAGTGCAGGGAAAAGAAAGAAACATAAAGAGAAAGAAAAGGAGGAGCACCAATGGGTGGCACCCTCCGACCACCCACGGAGTGAACTAAAAGCTATTAATTAAGTGTTCCCAAAATTCCAGACAGACAGTGTTAGTCTAAGAGAGATTTTTACGGCACTTGTTACACAGACAGAAATAAACAAAGGGAAAAGACAGGCAGTTGAACCTACGAGTAGTGTTCTCCAACCACCCACAGAACAACTGTGATTATTATAAGGACCTACTTTAAACACACCCCCCCCCCCCCCCCCCCAGTCAGACATTCAAAAAAGGAGAAATCTCCACTCAACTATCGTCATGGAAAAGTGACAGGAATAACACGTACACAGAAACGGCTGTGGAATCTCACAGTGCCTCACACTAAAAGAAAACTATGTCCAATGAAACTAGGAGGAAACAAGTCAAAGAGAATTATGGTCTGAAAAAAACAATTAAAACAGAGAGAAAACAAACACCAGGCTGAAATAATGTTAGACAAAGGAATGTATAGAGTACAGTACAATATCATTTGCACTGAAAACTGAAACAAAATTTTTCTAAATATGTTTGGAGTTAAAGTGCATATTATTATGTTCTTTAGTCCTACCAACACAATTTATCGGACCAGATTTATTGTGGGGCTATCCTAAATAATAAACCAACTAGCTCCCCTGAATTATTTGCCAAAACAAGGACCCAAATCTAATTTTCCGTATCCAATGGGGGAAAGTTAAGATCTCTAACATGACAGATTATGGTGTAAATAATACATATATAAAAGAGAAATGTATTATAAAATACAAGTCTGCCACCTACTTAAGTGCACTCAGTCCAAAATTTTGAAAATATTTTTTTTTTTTTTTTTAGAGTTTCTAAATAATTTTTTTTTTTGGGTAAGAGTTTCATAATCTGTGGTTATTTTTATGTCTAAATTCAAATTCAAAATGTTTAAAAAAAAGCAAGAAAAATATGAAATGTAGAAGTAATTTGTTAAAAGAATTAAATGGGTTTCTTTTCTCTTCCAAAAATTTTGTTTTATGGGCCATGTACATTTTAATAGCTTGCTGACGAAAAATAATCTGCAAAAGACGTCAGAATACCTTTTTGGTGCCTTCAGATTTACTGTGGGGGCCAGGACTGGGCTTGGAGGTCGGTGTGCCAGACTTCTCCCTGGCCAATGTGGGCGGGGTCGACCTCGCACTGACCGCGGGGACCGGGGAAGGCACGACCGCTGGGGCGGCTGAACTCACGGTGTCCCCGGTCATCATGGCCGCAGGTGGAAAAGAGGGGAGGCCCATGCCTGGATACATCCCCACGGGCGGGACAGAGTGAGGCACAGGGTGGGTCATTGACGGGGCTTGCGCTGACGTAGCCGGTGGTCGCTGCTGCTGTCTTTGTGGTAGTGCCGGCGGCCCTGTTGTCATTGATGATGGGGTCGGGGTGGAGACGACAAATGGAGGAGGTGGGGGCGCGGACTGAGGGTTCGTGGTCCTCACAGCCTGAACACCACTGGTGGGCATCATGCTGTTTGGCGTGTCCACGCTAGACGCTGTCGCCAATACTGACGTGTGAGACGAGGCAGTAACCGTTGGAGGTGCTGTCGACACCACTTGAGGGGGTTGAGGTTGAGGTGGTGGAGGGGGAGGGGGAGCTCTGGTTTCCGGCTCCGATTTTGACACAGGGGGGTCTATATCTGCCACCGGGGTGGATCGTTTCGATTTCTCTCGGAAGGACGGCCCAGATATGAGCTCGGCTGTACCATCTGAAGATTTGCGCAGCACCAGCTTGAGAGAGTCACCTTCCGCCTTACTTCTGGGTGGAGCTTGGTACTCAGACGAGCGGTAGTACTCACGGCTCGACTGCACGCTGCTGCTCTCGTACACCTGGGGCTGCGACTGAGGGTCCATGCGGATTCGCAGAGGAGGGATGACCATACGCTCAGTGGGTGGCCTTGAGGAAGGGGCGGGATTTCCACTGGATGATGACGATGACGATGACGATGATGCAGCAGAACTGACCACTGTGGCTGACGAGGGTATAGGGGTCGCCTCCACACTTGATGTCTGAGCTGATGATGATGATGAAGGTTGAGAAGTTGTGGTGTCAGTCACTTGTGAACTTGAAGAGGCGGGAACAGACTGAGCCGTTTTAGCAGTCTGAATTGTCATTGTAGTCGGGCTTGGAACAGCTGTAGACTCCAATGACACGGACCGGACTTGAGATGTTTGAGATGTCGATGCTAAAGAGGGCTGCGGGACAACTGTTGTAGGTGAGGATGAAGATGATGACGATAAATTAACTGATGATGAAACAGAAAATGATGAAGAAGTAGTTGAGGCTGTGCCAGGGGGCGACGTCGACGAACACACCACAGGTGAGTCAGAGACGGCAGGAAAAGTTCCCACCACAGGGGACACCACCGGCTGACCTTGACCTACTGACGATGGTGTACCTGTGACAGTGGAAGACACTGACCGACTAGTGGCGGAACTTATGACTAGAGATGGCGCTGGCGCTGGCGCACTCAGCGACACCGGGGACGACCGGATGATTGTCTTGAGAGGCTGTTCTGTGGCGGAGTCCGAGGTCTTCTGCACCCCAGCCGCTGGCACGGGATCCAACACCGGGGAGGTACGCTTGCTGCCCAAAGTGTCCGCTTTGCCCGAAGGTTCAGCTCCTACAGATGTACTAGTGTGAGAGACAGGTGGAGTAACACTGGGTGTGACAACGGAAGTCTTTTGTCCCATGTCAGAAGATGAAGATGACGATGCTGCTGTTGATGATGACAATGACGATGATGAAGCTGCTGCTGCTAATGCGACAGGGGTTTCTGATGTTCCACTCGATGTCGAAGGAGCTGAAAATGCTGCGACAGGTGTGCTGTCTACTGCTGCAGATGGGGCCAATTTCAAACTAGCAGACGTCTCGGATGAGTCTGAAGATGAGAAAGCTATGGCTGACAGCGTGTCGGAGGGGCGGATGGTCGCAGAGAGGGGTTCCGACTCGTCTTTATGGATCTGGGGCTTGAAGTTGGCCAGGGAATGTGAAACAGCTGCCAGTTGTGAGGATATCTGGTCGTCGATGGTGGGGACCAGACCGATCCCAGCGGAGGGAACCACAGGGACAGGGGGAAGCTCTGCCGGGGCACCCACTCCAGACGTAGGAGTCCCAGTGCTGTTCACAATCAAACTGCTCGAGCCACCAGAGTTTGTGCTTGCTGCTGTCAATGGCAACCCTGCCGGAATCGTTGACGGTGATGACGATGCAACTGATGATGACACAACTGCTGGGCAATCCGTTTCCATGTCCTCCTCAGCCCGATCATTACAGTTCTGAGAAACAGGCTGGGAGGGAGTAACTGATGATGATGATAATGACGACGACGATGATTTCAGTTCCTGGGTATTGGACGTGCCAGCAGAAGATTCAGTAGACGCTGAGGCACTGTTGCTGAAAACAGCAGAATTGGAAGCAGTGCCGTCTGGGACGGTAGATGGAGTTGACATTTCCACTTTAGACTTGGACGATGATACTTCTGCGTTATCCTCATCATCCGTTCCACAGTGCATGCCGTCCTCACAAACATTTTTCTTTCCTTTTCCTTTATCATCATCTTCATCATCAGTACCACAGTGAATGCCATCATCACACACTTTCTTCTTCTTTCCTTTATCCTCATCTTCGTCGTCGGTACCACAATGTATTCCATCTTCACAAACTTTTTTCTTTCCCTTATCCTCATCTTCATCATCAGTACCACAATGAATGCCATCATCACACACTTTTTTCTTTTCTTTTACTTTATCATCCTCTTCATCATCAGTACCACAGTGAATGCCGTCATCACACACTTTCTTCTTCTTTCCTTCATCCTCATCTTCATCATCAGTACCACAATGAATCCCATCTTCGCAAGCTTTCTTATTTCCTTTTCCTTTATCATCATCTTCATCATCAGTACCACAATGAATGCCATCATCACACACTTTTTTCTTTTCTTTTACTTTATCATCCTCTTCATCATCAGTACCACAGTGAATGCCGTCATCACACACTTTCTTCTTCTTTCCTTCATCCTCATCTTCATCATCAGTACCACAATGAATCCCATCTTCGCAAGCTTTCTTATTTCCTTTTCCTTTATCATCATCTTCATCATCAGTACCACAATGAATGCCATCATCACACACTTTCTTCTTTCCTTTATCGTCATCTTCATCATCAGTACCACAGTGAATGCCATCATCACACACTTTCTTCTTTCCTTCATCGTCTTCATCATCGGTACCACAATGAATTCCATCTTCGCAAACTTTCTTCTTTCCTTCATTGTCATCTTCATCATCGGTACCACAGTGAATGCCATCATCACACACTTTCTTCTTCTTTCCTTTATCCTCATCTTCATCATCGGTACCACAATGAATTCCATCTTCGCAAACTTTCTTCTTTCCTTCATTGTCATCTTCATCATCGGTACCACAGTGAATGCCATCATCACACACTTTCTTCTTCTTTCCTTTATCCTCATCTTCATCATCGGTGCCACAATGTATACCATCATCACACACTTTCTTCTTTCCTTTATCGTCTTCCTCATCATCGGTACCACAGTGAATGCCATCATCACACACTTTCTTCTTCTTTCCTTTATCGTCTTCTTCATCATCGGTACCACAGTGAATGCCATCATCACACACTTTCTTCTTCTTTCCTTTATCGTCATCTTCATCATCGGTGCCACAATGCATACCATCATTGCACACTTTCTTCTTTCCTTTATCGTCTTCCTCATCATCGGTACCACAGTGAATGCCATCATCACACACTTTCTTCTTCTTTCCTTTATCGTCTTCTTCATCATCGGTACCACAGTGAATGCCATCATCACACACTTTCTTCTTCTTTCCTTTATCGTCATCTTCATCATCGGTGCCACAATGTATACCATCATCACACACTTTCTTCTTTCCTTTATCGTCTTCCTCATCATCGGTACCACAGTGAATGCCATCATCACACACTTTCTTCTTCTTTCCTTTATCGTCTTCTTCATCATCGGTACCACAGTGAATGCCATCATCACACACTTTCTTCTTTCCTTTATCGTCATCCTCATCATCGGTACCACAATGGACACCGTCATCGCACACTGGCTTGCCAGATGAGCTCTCCTTGTCTTTTTTACTAGTGTCCTTTGAGCCAGAGGTACCGGCCTCCACCCCCGAAGTCATTGGAATGCTAACAGCGGAAGTACTTGGTGTCCCTGCTGAGGTTGCAGGGGTGGAAGATGACGACGATGATGATGATGATGATGATGATGAGGGTGTTGCTGCAGCTGCCGATGAGGTGTGAGCACCCGAGGCCAGGGTTTGGTCCTTTGTGTCTTGTGGAATGTTTTGCAAGGGTTTCGATGAGGAAGCAGCTGTCTTTACACCTGGCTGGGCTAGGGACAATGATGATGATGATGATGATGATGACGATAAGGGCACTGATGTTGATGAGGATAATACAGTTGTCGCAGCAACAACGCCACTGCCACCACTGCTGCCTTGAGTGGAAGGTGCGGGTGCTGGCTGACCTGCTGTCGACTGAGAGCCGTGCCCAGCTGCTGAGATCGCCTCTCCTCCTGTCAAAACAGAATCCGGAGCTCCGCTGGATGCCGGCGTGTTGCCCCCTTGACCTATGGCGGAAAGAGGTGCAAGGGCTTGTTGGACCTGAGACGGGACTCCTGGCCCAACAGGACTTTGGCCGGGGACGCTGGAGACAGGTGGCATATGGCTAAGGGGCGGGGCTTGGCTCATCTGTCCAGGCATGGGCGGAGCTATGTGTCCAGGGGGAAGAGGAGGGGGCTGGGCTCCAGCTTGACTCGACATGACCTGCCCTTGCTGCATGGAGACGGGCGGTCTGTGGGCGAGGTGCGGGGGCATTCCTCCGGAGGACACGGGCATACGCTGCTGCATCATCTGGTGGGGGGACATCATGTGAGGTCCGGCCGGCCCTGCCTCCCCGGTCTGCATCCTGGGGTCCTGTGACATGCGTGGGGGCATGCCCTGCATGTGTGATGGGTAGCTCTGGTGGCCACGGAGGTGTGGAGGTCGTCCGTGGAATGCGTGCGGGGGTGGTGGCGGGCCCTGACCCACACCGGGCGGGAACCTCTGTCTCTGCGGGTACGGGTGGAGCTGGGGGTAGCGGGGACCGCCCATGGGCATCTGCTGCGGGTCCAGGGGCATGCGCTGACCCTCCGGCGTCATACCTCCGAACTGCTGCTGCTGTTGTTGCTGCTGTTGTTGGAACTGCTGCATTCTCGCTAGGTTTTGCAGATGCTGCATGTGCTGCTGGGAAGGGAACCCCGGGGGAACCGGACCTCCGTGCTGCGGCGGCTGTCCCGAGTGCAAGGGCATCCTCTGCTGCATGTGAGGGGGCAGCGGCGGGCCCTGCTGTAAGGTCTGTGGCTGACCACCACCAGGTGCCGTTGCGGTGGTCACTGCTCGGTTGACCTCCCCAGGAGCCGACGCCATCGTTGTGCTCATGCCACTCACGGCTTGCGTGTTCTTCCCGTCCTTGTCCACGGACCCGCCACCGGCCGGCATCCCCACAGAGCTAGCAGCTGACCCACCAGGACCTGGCATTCCCATCATGCCGCCCGGCGGCTGAGAGGGGTTTCCTGTCGCTACCTGAACACCTGCACCTCCTGCAGGACCTGTATTTGCCACCGATGCCGTGGCGACACTACCTTGACCTTTGTCAGTGTCCGCCGAGGTGGACACGGGCTGGGCGCGGGCAGGGCTCCGGCTACGCGGGGATTTGCCTCCCCTGGTACTGCTAGGGCTTGGGGGATTCTGCAGCTCTTTCTGGGAGTTATTCAAAATTTCAAGAATCCTTCGTTCCGTTTCGGACTGAGGTCGAGGTAGTTCAGCTGGCTTTGTGACTGGTCCAGATGTACTGGTGCTGGTCATTGTAACAGATGATTGGTTGTTCATTTGACCTTTAAAAAAAGGGAAAAGAAAAAAAAGATACATTTCTATTTATCTTGACAAGAATATTTTTTGGAACATTAACTCAGCATCATACCAATTTATTCCGAAGCTCAAGACAGAATTTCAATTCTATTGCAGCTAAAAAGTACATCAAATATAGACATAAACTCTACATCATACCAATCTGATCCCAAGTTCAAGAAAGAATACGTTTTTCTGTGAAAGAAAGTACATTAAAAAGATATATAAATTCAATAAGTCCCTTGACAGACAAAGAAGAAAATGGCACTGGGAAGTAAGAAAAAACAAATTAAAAACCATTCGAGGTTATCCCTATCCATATGTCATGTTTTACTATCGTATTCATAACACCTGGGGAACTCTGTGCCCCCAATTTCCAAAGAGGAAATTTACTCGTTATTCTGATCCGTACGCTTTGCATAGCAGTCTGCCAAAATGACTTTTTGAGAAATACTGTGGGTGGTTGGCGGGTGCTCTGGTGTGGTTTGCTCCTTCTTTCCTATCAAACATCTATCGTCCTTATCTCCCCTTCTTCTTTTTTATGTTTGTTATTCTCTTGTAACACCTCTGATCTTCTGACGCTCATATGACCTTATGCAGTTGCGAGCGTCATAAAACCTCTACTAAAACAAAACAAACAAAGAGAAATACTGAAAGTTTCAAAGAGATCTTCGCACTGGAAGTATTCTAAACTGCGAAGAATGATCTTCGCACTAAAAGTATTCTGAAATGCGAAGAATACAACCCCTGGGGTACAAAATGACCCCAGGCATACGGATAGGGTTAAGGATCTAGAGGCCTGTACAGATAAAAACAACCAGATGCTCAATAAAGAAAACCTTGAGAGCACAAACAAGAAAAACTTTCTATACATTTTTCAAGAGAATTAAAAAGAACCTCCATGCGTTACAACAACTGGAATAGTGAAATGTTTTAAATTTCCCATCAGCATGAATGCAAGTTACGCGAGTAAGAAAAGAATACACCATGGTCTAAATTCCACAAATATCAGGAACGTGGACACTCAAACACACACACACACACACACACACAAACACACTCATAAAAACAGTCATTTGAGAGCAAAGACTCACCCAGCATGGCTTGGTTTGGCAGCGACGGTGGCAGTGGCTGGGACTGTGCACCTTCCAACTCATCCGCTTTCTTTTTCTTCTTCCGCTTTTTCTTCTCTTTGGTGGCAGTTGGGGCCACAGGTGGAACCTCAGACGGGTGGGAGCCTGGCATTGCCATACCTGGACACAAGAGTCGTAAGGTGATTGGTTGATAGATTGAGTAGGTTTTGACTCAGTTTTGGTCATCATACTAAGGTGAAA
Organism: Aplysia californica; assembly: GCF_000002075.1. Lineage (NCBI taxonomy): Eukaryota > Metazoa > Mollusca > Gastropoda > Aplysiida > Aplysiidae > Aplysia > Aplysia californica. The sequence goes on along the minus strand of NW_004797427.1, from coordinate 155,351 downwards.
AACAGAGTGGACATAATGAGTTAGCAATGTCACCTGTATCAATGTGAAACTGCACATTAAGAGACGATGAAGGGGAGAGGAAATAGAAAAAGTATGATGGAAAGGAGGAGGAGGATGAAGGAAGAGAATGAGAAAGAGGATAAGATGTGTGACTTTGAAACCTGCAAACAAAATACTGAGAAATAAAACAGGAAAGAAACAACCTCCTTCTGATCATCATAACAAGATATAAAAGCTGTAAGTGTAACAGTGCATCAACTGACCTGGCTGTTGGAAAGGTGGCATGCCTGGCTGAAAGGGAACCCTGGTTTGCTCCATCCCTGGGCCAGCCATGCTGCTGGGTGGGCCACCTTGTGGGAACATGCCCGGGGGTCCTGGGGGTCCCGGGTACGGGGGAAGTCGGGGACCTCCGGGTGGGCCCTGAGGGGGCGCTGCTCCTTCAGGGAAAGGGCCCGGGGGACCGGGAGCTGAGGAGAACAACAAGAGGGAAGTTAAGTTAGCTTTAGTAAGGTTTTACGGCCCTCGCAACTGCATACGGCCATATGAGGGCCAAGGGGTGGATGTCAACAGAGAAGTTCAAACGAGGAATCAGGCTTACTCTGCATACCTCTCTAGCCTCAACAGCACAAAAGTCTGCTTCGACTATCAAGGCGCCCCGGAAATAGCGGGTCACAATGGAGTGACAAACATACAAAAAAAGTAGACAGAAACTTACAATAGTAAGGATGAGGAAACAAAAAGCAGCAGTTCCCCCTATGTTGTTCTGGCACAGTATGAGCATGACCTTGATAAAGTTTTAGTAAGAGTTTTACGGCACTCGCAACACAATAAGATTATTATAAGTGCCAAATTGTTTGTTTTAGTGTTTTACGGCACTTACAACACAATATGGTCATACAAGTGCCAAAGACTAGAGGTGTAATAAGGGAGTAACAAACATAAAAAAACAAAGGAGGGGAGATAAAGAGGATAGATGTTTGATAGGAAAGAAGGAGCAAACCACACCAGAGCACCCACCAACCACCCACAAGTGCCAAAGATTAGGGGTGTTACAAGAGAGAGAAACAAACACAAAAAGGAGGGGGGATGTTGTTGTTAGCGATCCAGTAGGAGGGGGGATAAGGAGGATTGGTGTTTGATAGAAAAGAAGGCGCAAACCGCACCAGGACACCCACCAACATAAATTTGAGAGTTTTGTAATATAATGCATGTTTTCTGTTTTAGTGAGCGTTTTATGGCACTTCCAACACAATAAAATCGTTTAAGTGCCAAAGATTTGGGGCGTCACAAGAGAGTAACAAACACAAAAAAGAAGGAGAGGACGGATGTTTAATGGGAAGGAAGAAGCAAACCACACCACAGCACCCACCAACCGTCCAACAACACAACTTTGAGAGTTCTGTAAGATACACATTAGGGGAAGACAAGACAGCTTTGGGAGTTTCATAATATGCATTGGGGAGCATAGACTTGGACTTGTTACAGGAGAGCTCACTTTTTAAAAAAAGCTTTAAAAACCCCAGCGGTCTCTGAATTTATCGCCAACTAACAAACTATTGGTAAGGGACACTTTTTGGTGCCATTCTGGAAGCTGTCCCAATCCAAAAGCCTGGCACCCGAGTCCTTTCACATGGATTGTTGCCAATTAGTACACAGGTGTATGTTTACATGTCATATTTAATCGACCCCAGTATGATCTCCAAGGCCCTCTCACCATAAAATTCCAGGCGCCATGATCAGTTGATAATGCTTTTACAGTACGCAGTTTAAGCTGTAAATAAAATTAATCAATATATTTTTGCTAGGATATATTTATACGTCATACCATAGGCAAATCTATTTATATGTAATATTTTGTAGAATTAATTCCAGGGATGTAACCGTGTACTTTTCCAAATTGTTTTCACCCATATATCAGACCAACAACCTTATACCGTTCAGTGTAGAGACGTCATAAATAAATCTTAAGGTAACAAACTCTCTCATCTATTCCATGAAACGAACAAGTCTAACTACGATAATACACTTACGCCTGGGAAACCTGGGACCGGCTCCCTCAAATGGAATGTTCCGTTCTCTGTAAAACTGGGCCACTGCTCCCATACCCTCAGGACCTGTGGAGGAGGGGGTGAACAAATCAATCTACATGAAGTATAAGCCATCAGCGAAAAACCATTTTCCGCCAGTCTCTTGACTTTCCACTAAAATTTCTCGGAAGAAATAGTGTCGTGACAAAATAAGCTCACCCCCCCCCCCCCCCCAATATGTGCTTGCATGCGTATTTAATAAGTCTATGCAGGAGTAGACACTTTCACCATAACCAAAACCAATGTTCTCATATTTATCGATCCTAGCTGTTATTATCGATCCAGATTTATCCCTGCCAGGGATGACCCCCTTCAGCTTGTGACTAAGTGGCGCCCCCTTCCCCTTCCATCTACTAAAACAGCATCATCAACTGTGCTGGTACACACCTCGGGGTCCTGGAGGAAGAGACTGCGGCCCACCCGCTGGGCCCGGGGGTAGCTGCGGCTGCTGAGAGGGCTGACCACTGGGCAGCTGAGAGCCCGCGGTGGCCGGGTGTGGAGGGGGGCCCGATGGACTGGCAGTCGCTGCTGCGGCGGTGGTGGACACGGCCATGTTGTTGTTGCCGCTGAGAGCTGCCGGTGTCGCCGTCACAACCGGGGAGCCGCCAGAGGTCAAGGCCGTGCTGGCTGAAGGGGTGGCTGCTGCCGCTACTCCTGCTGCTGTCCCTTGCTGAGATTGCTGCTGCTGTTGTTGTTGCTGCTGCTGCTGCTGCTGTTGTTGTTGCTGCTGTTGCTGTTGCTGATCTGGGCCCGGTACGGGCGCGGCCCCCATGTTGAATGGCGGTCGAGGGCCGGGGGCTCCAGCGCCCATAGCTGGGGAGGGGGGTGGCAGTTGTTGGGGTCCCCCGGGGGGGTTGGGCTGGGGTGGCACGCCAGGACCAGGTGGGAGGTTCGTACGCTGGATCTCCCGCTGCTGGAAACCTTCGCTGAACGGATTGTTGTCCTGTAGAGGAAGGACGAAATGGCCAATGAAAAGGAGAGAAGGGAAAATAAAAGAAGAAAGGGGTGAACGAAAAAAAAGAAAAGGACAGATTTTTCCCTTCTATTGATCTTGATGTCTCAGAAATAAATAGACACACGAACATTTTTTCTAATAAAAATGAAAACGACATGAAAGCCTTGCATCAATTTTTTTTTTTTTTTACCCAAGAGTACTAGCACTTTACTTGCCAACAATAAGTGTGAGGCATTAAAATTGGTCCAGAGATAAGGGTAAAGACAGGGTATATATGAGACACTTTGCCAAAATAAATATCACACAAGTATGGCAGATTATGAATGTACATCGGAGGAGTGTTCCACCGGACGCAATTCCAGCTGGAGAACAGCAGGTCAGCTGCTCCTCACCAAACTTGGGGTAAGATAGAGGGTGAGGAGTCAAGTATACTCTTTGTTTAGTTGAGCAAAGAGAAACACATCAAGACAACAACTGCCACTTAATGTACGAAAAGGGTGAGACAGACAGACAGAAACGATACAGGGAAAGAAAAAGAAGTAGGACCTATCAGTGGCGCCCTCCGACCACTCTCAAACAATACACTTCTAACACTACAAAAAAGAAGGAAAAACTCAAACTGCTATGAATCAACAACAAAAAAAAGAAAGAAAGAAAGAAGGCAAAACTGCTATGAATCACCGAGTTTTTAAAAATTGAAAGACGCGACTCACCCCTAAGACGTGTATGGCCGTGGGCGCCCTCATCCGGTTCTGCTGCTGTTGCTGCTGCTGATTGGCCATGCGGATGCGATTGTGCATGTAGGCCTCATACTCCTGTCGTGCCGTCGGGCTCAGGCGCACGGAATTCTGAGCGCCAGGGACGCGAGGCTGGGGCATGGATACGCTGGTGCCTGGCATAGACGTCTCTGGCAGTCCACCACTCCACATACGGCCAAACTGTTCCTGAGGGAAGAAACACATTTGATTGTTTGACCGTTTGTCTGATGGTGATAGTTGGCTGACAGCCAGACGATAACTAAGAGAGAGAAGGAAAGAGAAGAACATTAACACAGAGACTGTCATATACATGACTTGTCAAAAGTTTCTTATCATCCGAAGATTCTCTCTAACAGAAACCATTTTTAACCCTCATCAATACATTTTAATTATTCAAGAGGCCAGCTGCTTTGCCCCACAGCGCGAGACACGACACCCCCGCAGAGACAATGAGATAGCTATAAAATCTTCCCTATACGAAAAATCAAATTCAAGTAATAAGCCTGCAAGGTTAAACACTAAATAATCAAATAACAGATATCAGAAACTTCCTGAAGAACTGGTACCAAAAATAAAAAGGCTTTCAAAACTGCAAAGTTACATAAAAGATAGAGCCACAGATTTGACGCCCAAGACTGACAGGACAAGGCCAGCTGGTGGAAACACCTGAAAACTTTTTTGGGTTAGAAAATGTGGGTTCAAACCAGGCCTTTCCATTCCAATCCACCACAATCCTGGGTAAGCAGTGCCCCAGTTTTACAACGCAGAATTACAACAAAAACAACAACAAAATCGCACTTCAAAATTGACAAGGACAATAGAACAACAAAAATCGCACTTCAAAAATGGCAAGGACTTTGAAAACCAAAAAAAATACTCGCCAGCTCTCAGCCTGCTAATGACTGTCAAACTCAGTTTCAACTCATTTTTAAAAAATGTATGCCACCCTCTAGGGTTCAGAAATGATTAATAGCCCAGTTTTCTTTTGTTTTGTTGCTTTAAAGTCCCAATGGACACAAATTTGACCCATCATGAGACAGGCTGGTTTGACTTTGCCAAGCAGGCTGCACAGGACGCTACACAACAGCAAAAAGATAGCACATTTTACCAAATGCCTTCCCTACATTGAAACCAAACGTACGTATTTTGGCAACGAGACAGATCATAAATAACCAAAGCATCACACAACAAAAGTAGACAGAAGAGAAAACCAAGTTAGGAACTGTCCTTATCCTCATAATTCTAGCCACCCGTGGGGAACACAAGAAAACATCTGAAGAGACAAATGCACATCAACACAACGACAGTCATACTACAGAGTCGGTTAATAATGAATCATATTCATATAGCACGCGTCCTTGCTCAAAAGTTGGCACTGCGTACTAAACAATTCATTAATTAATAATGACAAAAAGGACCCATACGCAGTTGTCCCTAACAGCTAGATTGAAAGCGGAGTTGACTTATACATAGCATTATTTGTTCCCAAAGAGAGCAGTAACCGGTCTCCTCAAAAAAGTAATGATAAACCCTCCTGTCAACAATTCGCCTTTGAAATAAAATTTTCTTTTCCAGTCAGAAATGATGTTTAAAATAAAACACATACAATTATCTGTGAAGCTTTTCAAATTCATTTTCGCAAAATACATCCAGATGCAACACTTGACGAAGATTTGAATGAAAATCATACAAGTACCATATTTTCGGCTACACTTTTTATCTCTGAAAGTGGAGAGTTCTGTACCAACACTTCCTTTGGTTGGGGAGGAGGAATCTGAAGTATCTGAGAAATTGAAACAAGGTTTGAACATTTCTCCACCATTTCTCAGCTCTTGTGGTGGGCCTGCTGCTCTTTAGCAGAGGAGCTTTCAACAAAAATCGAACGAGAAACCAAAATCATAATGCACCATACGGAACTGAATCTTCAAAGCTTTGCTCAGAACTGAACCAAAAGAGTTTTGTACCACAAAAAAGACAAAGAAGCGAAACAGAACCACACAAGAATTAATCAAACAGAACCACAGAGAGATAAGACATACCAAAATCTACTCACTACACTGAGTCTGTAAGAAGCAACGGAAAAACAATGCAAAGGACCTAAATGATTCCACAGAGATACATAATAAATCTAGAGAGATACACATTCGTTGGATAAATATTAGTCACCAGTACGACCATCATATTATGACAGAGAGAGTGAACACACTTTAGGTTGGGGAACATAATAGCTCGATTCTTTTGCCATGCTGCGTCTGTTAAACGCAAACGCCCGCATCAAATTTTGAAGATGTGGACAACAAGTTAAAGTGATCCACGATGATAATGCACTTAAGTCATCTGGGTCTGATTACATAAACGAAGAGAATGATACAAAATAGAAGAAGTGGCAGACCACAAGAAAATGTCTGCTAACTACCTCTTGGACAATTGTGCATTGACTCCATTACCACTGGGAATGGATTATGGGACAACAGTAATACTTTAAAAGAAGCAAAGTAGAAAGAGCTGATCCCAATAGAATGTCCACAAACTTCTTGTTGCTTGGAGATTGAGTAGATGTTTTATAGCACTATCATCTCAATTTTAGTCATATTGATTGTAGGAGCACGATTCATATACCATGGAAGTCACACCAGGAGGGATAAGAAAGAGGGCCTCGGAGGGGGGGAGGGGGGTTACAAACAAACAAAAGAAAAAGACAATTTTTGACAAAACAAGCTAAACAATTTTTTTTGTTTTAGAAATAGTTTTACGGCACTCGCAACACAATCAGGTCATATAAATGCCGAAGATTAGAAGTGTTACAAGAGAGTAACAAACACCAAAAAAAAGGAGAGATCGTTTAGTTTTAGTAAGTGTTTTAAGGCACTTGCAACACAATGAGGTCGTATAAGTGCCAAAGAATAGAGGTGTTGCACGAGAGTAAAAACACAAACTAGGAGGGGAGAAAAAGACGATCGATTTTTTATAGGAAAGAAGAAGCAAACTACACCAGAGTACCCACCAACCCCACACAATGAGAGATCAGGATGACAGATGTCTGATAGGAAAGAAGGAGCAAACCACACCAGAGCACCCGCCAACAACCCGCCGAGCTAAACAGACATGATACAGCCAGCCAGCCAGCCAGCCAGAGAGAGACAGACAGACAGAGAGACATAGAAACAGACAGACAGAGAGACTGACAAACAGCCTAATAGCCAAATAGACAGTCAACCAGCCAGCCAGCCACAGACAAAAATACAGACATACAGAGAGACAGACAAACAGACAGACATACAGACTGACAGACACATAGACAAGACAGTCAAATAGACAGCCAAATAGACAGTCAACCAGCCAGGGAGCAAGCCACAGACAAAAATACAGAGAGACAGACAGAGGTACAGACAGACACAAAGACAAGACATGGCCGGGCTGACCAACAACCCCTAGGACGGCCAGACTGACCTGTTGCTTTGTGCGGTAGTCCTGCATCAGGTGCTGGTGCTGTCTCAGCAGTTTGCGCTGTGCCTCCAGCTGCTTCTGCAGGCCCGACTGCTCCGTGGTAATGCGCTCCAGCTCCTTCGTGTCGGCCGGGTTCAGCTCCGAGCCGTTCTTCTTGGCCTGTCGTACAAACAGCGAGCGATAACGCAACTGATTCACAGTAATGGGAGGTTTAGTTTTAGTGCAGGTTTTACGGCGCTCGCAACTGCATAAGGTCATATGAGCGTCAGAAAATTAAAGGTGTTACAAGAGAGTAACAAACATAAAAAATGAAGAAGGGGAGTAAAGGACGATAGATGTTTGATAGGAAAGAAGAAGCAAACCACACCAAAGCACCCACCAACCACCCACTTCGGTTAAACGATGGGTGGATGTCAACAGAGAAGTCTTAACGGGGAATAAGGCTTTTTATAAAATATCTTTTTTGGGGGGGGGGGGGGGGTAAGTATTTTGCAGCACTTGCAACACAATAAGGTCATTTAGGTGCCGAAGATTTAGAGGTGTTACAAGAGAGTAGCAAACACAAAAAAGGAGGAGAGATAAGGACGATAGCCGTTTGATAGGAAAGAAGGAGCAAACCACACCAGAGCACCCGCCAACTACTAACCAAAAACGCAACCGATTCAGTTAAGTTCAGAGTAATGTGAAGAACATTGCCACAATAATGGTCATTTTGTACAAAACAAAACACTGGCAGAAACAGCACATGGAAAGAAAACAAGAGGGATCTACAACTGCAATGCTGTTCTCTCAAACCAAAATACACACAAGACTGAACTAATTTCAAATGCACACAAAGAATGAAATAACTCTCTCTCTCTCTCTCTCTCTCTCTCTCCCTCTCTCTCTCTCTCCCTCCCCCTCTCTCTCTCCCTCCCTCCCCTTCCCTCCCTCCTCCCTCCCTCATGTGTGTATGTGAGGGAGTGACACCTCTCCTGTGTGTGTCTGTGTGACAGAGGAAGAGGGAGGGAGGGAGGAAAATAGATGGAGAGACAGAGAAAAAGACAGACAGAGACAGACACACAGTCAGTCATCCATGTCAGTACTGACCAGTCTCTGCCGCGCCTGTATGGTCTTCTTGCTGCGCTTCAGCTTGTTGACCTGCGTCTCAAACATCTTCACCTGAGCCTCCAGGTACATGGCCTGCTTACTCAGCCAGTCCTCGTAGAGAGCAGCCTGGCGGTCGTACTCCGGCCCCAGCTCACCTGCAGAGGTCAACGGTCACTTTGTCAAATCTACCATCACACCCAAGCCTCAATAAATCCATACCCATGTATCTTCAATCTTCAAGAACCCTCACTTCTCAAAACCACTTTAAATCTCTTCCATATATCAAGGTAAGTTGTCCTCCATCCCTCCTAGCTCACCTGCAGAGGTCAAAGGTCATGTCATAATGTCTTGGTATCTAACCCCAATTCAAATTAATGTCAGAACATCTTTAAGAAATTTTCGTAATAAAAAGTCTCCCTAAATATCTTTAATAAATACCAGTATGCAAGCAATAACAGCTTCTGTTAATACATTTCCTAGATTGAAGTATGTCGGAAAAAAGTAAGTTGAAAAACATTAGGAGACAAATAAAAATCAATAGAAATCACCATGACATTTTTTCCACCCCAGAAATTAAACAAATACCATTCAAACCAAGAAAGAAAAACTGAACAAGGGGAAAAGAAAAAAACTAAACGCTGCCTGCAGATTGACTAATTACCTCCCTGAAGATCCAAAAACCTTTTGTGACTACATCAACAGAGCACTACAGAATCCTACTTCTAGTCACCTAACAACAGAGCTTCTCCATTTCATCAAATTTTTATCTTACTAGGTGTCTCTAAAAAAAACCCCAGCAAGAACAAACCCCAAAGCCAAGAAATATCTCATTACCTGACGGAGGTTTCACTGGAGTAGGGGGCGCCATAGGCATGGGCTGGCCTGGTGGGGGCCCTGGGCCGCCAGGACGAGGCCCCATGGCGTCTCCCGGACCAGAGAACGGGATCGGCGGCCGCTGGGCCATACCCGGGTGCATCATCCGAGGGGGGAAACCTGACAAGAACCAGACGAGAGTAAGAACTCAGCAAAAAAAAGATAAGCATGAACATCTATTCATAAAAATTCCACAAGTAAAAACTAAAATTTTTCGTTTGAACTCCGCACAAAGAGAAAGAATGGTCTAGAACATGACCAGAATGAATTTCTTCATTACATTACAGGCCAATCACTTGCACATCACAAATACAAACAAATAAATGTGTGGCGTCGGTGGACTAGTGGTTAGGCTCTCAGATTCGCAACCATAAGGTCGTGGGTTCGAATCCCGTCAGGGGCCCGACGTTGTGTCCTTCGGAAAGGCACTTTGCACAAATTTTCCTCACTTCACCCAGGTGGGAATGGGTACCCGGCTATAGACAGCGAAAGATCTTGTCAGTTTGTTAGTGTTTGAGCCCTTAATCAGCTGCTTGCACTGTATGCTTCCCGGGAAGCTGAGAATGTTTCGGAGTGTTCTATGGTCTGCTGGGGTAATAATATAGTGTAAAGCGCATAGAGCCTGCTGTTGAGCGGGGATATGGGCTATACAAATGCTATTTATTATTATTATTATTATAACATCATTTATGAAAACTTATGAGCATTCGATGGAAATGGAATTAAGCACCGAAAAAATCCGATTATGTGCAAATCCAATCAGGGTTCTTCAATTGACACACACACACACACACACACACACACACCCGAAAAAAAAATAATAAAACCCCGCGGAGGGTTCTGATTTTAGAGTACTTAGCAGGTTTACCGACTCCAGACGCCTGTCTTCAACTGACCTTGCTGAAACTGTCCCGGTGGTGGCCCGCCCGGCCCTGGCTCGGAGGAAGGAGGCCAGGGAACTCCGCCGGCCTCCGGGGGCCCAGGCAGTCTCATCCCAGGGTGTGGCTGCTCCATGCGCATGGGGCCGGACACAGGCGGGGGGCCGGGGGCCATGACCGGCATAGACTGGTCCCCCGGGGGGCCCGGCCCGTCCCGGCGATGCATCATGGCTTGCTGCTCCGCTTGACGCTTCTGATGCTCCTTCTCCTGGAGTGAAAGGCAAGACGACGCTCCATGATAAACTATCAAGCAATCAACTCTTGTAACATGCAAAGAATCTCCACCACAAAATTTCAATCAATCCACTTATTGATTGTTAAACAAATCCCCATGATAAACTAAGCGGCTATCAACTTTTGCAACATACCACAAATCTCCACCATAAGATATCAATCTATTGATTTACTGAACATTTAACAAATCCCCATAATCCACTTATGTCGTGTAGAACAAGTCCCCACTATAATCTATCAATCTATTCACTTATATAAATTAGAGAAATTCCCTAAAATAAAACTAGCAATCTATCAACTGGTTTAACACAGAACTTATTTCTATGATCAAAGATAGATCTGTATAAAAGAAAAGAGAGGTGGAAGCAAATAAGGACAAAGGTGATTTAAGCAGAATTACGGCAAAGGTACAGCTTGTGGAAATTAAATGTTTCCAAAGCGGTTCTCAGGAGTGAAAAATACCCAAACGAGCTGTTTTCAAAACAAAAGAGCTTTGAGGAGAAACTAAAAGGTAATGGCACTGCTTCTAGAAATAAATGTTTCCGAAGAGGTTCTCGGAAATGAAAAATAGCCACAGGAGCTGTTTCTTAAAACAAAATGGCTTTGAGGGAAAAATAAAATAACACCTAAAGAAACAGCTTCTAGAAATAAATCTTCCAAAAAGACAGATCAAAACCTACAGGTACTGCTTCTAAAAACAAATTTCTCCAAGGGGTTAAAGGTCAAGCACTACCTCCTCCACCAGCTCGACCAGCAGGTGTCCCTGGGGTCCCTGTGCTCCCGGCGCGCCTGTGAACGGGGGTCCGGGGACGCCCGGCTGCCGCGGGGGGCCCACGCCTCTCACGTTGGGCGGGTGGCTGAGGCGAGGGGGCTGCGGCGGCTGTCCCTGGAACTGGAGGCGGTTCTGTGCGTGCGACAGCTGTTGTTGCAGGCTCGGGTGTGTGCTCGGAGATGGGTGCGGACCTCTCATGCCTGGAGCCATCGGGGGAATGGTGAGGAGAATGATAGTTGTGTGAAAAAAGGATGACAGCCACATTTTCAGGTTGAAAGAAAATTGAATTCTTAAGTCTGGAACTACAATTTGTATATTTATCTATTATGCCACCTGTAAAAGAATCTGTAACTCAAGAGTAAGACCATTGTTTGTCCTATAGTTGTTGGGTTTTTTTAATACTCTGGGACTGCATGTGATTTGTACCTTTTGTTCCATTTGGGTCTTCATGGTTTACGTACACTTTACTGTGTATCAACATTGGAGATCATTTAGAACAATTTCACACATATAGTTCTTGAATGGTCACACTGAACATTGCTGTTCTTACGAAATTCCCAAAATTAGTTCCATAGCCTACGATCAAAATCTCAAGAAGCAGGTAATGGTTCAAACCTCGGCAGTGGCATGGGTATAAGAACACACAAAGTTCACAAGACACAAAAGTAAATCAACTAAAATCTCCGCATAGAGAAACCAAGAAAAAGAAAGTGCCCTCCCCTTCCCAAAAAATACGTCACAGGACTTACCTCTGGCTTGCATCTGTTGGTACATAGGGTGTGGCCGACCGTCGGCCATCGTCATGGGCTGAGGCATGCGAGGGCCCAGCCCCTCCACTCCCTCCATACCACCATCGCCAGGACGAGGGAAACGACCCGTCTGAGCATCCGGAGGTCTGCAAAATGTTTGTTCGCATTTCAGTATAATGTCAAGGACAAAAATATCTATAAGCTTGAGGGTACCCATATGCAACACAATTACACTGCACAACTGAGAAAGCAATTTCACAGCTACTTAACATTATAATACATTATGTTAACTATGAGGAAAAAGCTTGTTAAAGAAAAATTGGTCTTTGCACCTTTGTGCATCATTGTTCAGTGTGATTGACAGTAGTTCCTCGATTGATCGTTGATGTTTTAGGTCCCCTGTCCATACAGTTTAGACCAGCAAAGAAGTAGGACATACATGCGTGTGTGTGTGTGTGTGTGTGTGTGTGTGTGTGTGTGTGTGTGTCTGTGTGTGTGTGTGTGTGTGAGAGAGTGTGTGCGAGTGTGTGTGTGTGAGTGTGTGTGCGCGTGCGCGTGTGTTGTGTGTGGGAGAGTGAGCGTTTGTGTGTGTAGGGCTCATGACAATGAATCTGAAACATGTATGCTTGTCAGAAAGCAGCCACACTTCCAGTGTACATATCAGAGTCAGTAAAAGTATTTCTAAAAATTGTCTTGAAGAAGCTTACTAAAACACACTATAAATCTTTTTTTTCTTCGTTTCATATTTCCAACACGAATTCAATGAGTCTGTCTGCATATAATCTCACAGCAAGGCGCAAACCCTCGGTGCGTGCTCACCTGATGTTGTGAGGTGGCATGTTGGGCTGAACGTAGACAGGAGCAGGTCGTGGGCCTCCCGGGTGACCCATCTGCTGGCTGAAGCCGGCCGGAGGACGACCACCCATAGCCCCAGGAGGGTAGCCTTGGGTCATCATCATGGGTGGGCCGGGGGATGGAAGGCTGGGGACACACAGTGCATTGAGGTTTATGACTTTCAATAACAAGCAAAGCGTTTAGTTTTAGTTTTAGTTTTAGTAGAGGTTTTACGGCGCTCGCAACTGCATACGGTCATATGAGCGCCAAGGGGTGGATGTCAACAGAGAAGTCCTTACAGGGAATCAGACTTACTCTGCTCACCTCTCTAGCTTCAAGAGAGCAAAGTCTGCTTCGACTATCAAGGCACCAAAGAAATAGCGGGTCACAAGAATGTGACAAACATACAAAAGAAGTAGAAGAAAAATGACGATAGTAGGGATTAGGAAAGAAAAAGCAGCAGTTCCCTGTTGCAATTCAAGCACAGTTATAAGTAAAACATTGATGAATCAGCCCATTTACAATTCTACTGGGCATAAAAACATGTTAATGTCCCCCCTTTGGGAATGGCGTAAAGACACTGCGTCAGTAGCACCGCCCTTGGAGCTTAAACAAGTGCACAGTGTTCAATAGGGCAGAACACTTCAGCAGACACCTACTCTTTAAAGGACAGTGGGGAATGCTCAAGTCTGAAAACAAAACTTGGCACAGAGATTAATTCCGCCATTCCAACCTCTACATACAGCATACAAATTTGAATACATGAAATATTTCAAGTCATTGTCAAAAGGTCATATTTTCAGCATACTTTGATTACATCTAAAGAAAAAAAATCTTGATTTTTTTAAAACAAAAAACTTCCCATATTTAATAATTGCACTCAGTAGAGTGAAGAAAAATTGAAAGGCACTTGCTCCCAGTGAACAAACAACCAAACTTAGCATGAACACCCTAGGACTACCAACTCACCTAGCAAACGGTTGTTGCTGGGAGGTCGGATACGGTGAGTGAGGGGCCGACCCTGTGCCGTGGCCAAACTGCTGCTGCCCACCGGACGAGCTGGGAGGGGAGAACGGGACCTGGATGCTCCCGGCAGAGAACGGGGAGAGCTGGGGCCCGCCCGGCGTCATCGGCTGGCTGTGGGGAGAGGCCGAGTGACGTCCTCCCAACAGAGCGTTGAACGGAGACTGCATGTTGGGAGTGCGGGGCGACGGCTGACCACTGCGAGGGGAGTGCATTATCTGGGGGGGGGGGGGGATACCGAGAGAAAACATTATCAAAAGAAAAAGCAAATGCTATGGCAGAAACTAGCAAAACCATCACAACCTTGTTTTAACTCATTCACTGCCTTGCCCAACAAGACAATACATGTGCACAGATAGGATCATACAAAAAGTATGGAAGTGAAGGGATAAGTAACTTGTTTGAATAAAGAGCAGTACATCGAAACAATTATCTTTACACCTAGCCCTAACTGTTGCAATAAGCTAACAAAATTTTAATTACATTCAAAAAATATATCAATAACAGCTGAAAAAGTACACGAATACAGGAGAAATAACTTTCTTTTACCTTCCACCGACCTACAACGTAACTCTTCAATTTCTTTTATGTGTACTAGAAAGTTAACTGCTGCTTTTATGTGTACTAGAAAGTTAACTGCTGCTTTTATGTGTACTAGAAAGTTAACTGCTGCTTTTATGTTTACAAGAAATTCTAATGCAAAAGAAAAACAAAAGGCTGCAATCGAAAAGTAAAAACTGACACTGGAACAAAAGCATTTCCTTCCTACAACGGTAAAATGAAAAGTAAAAACTGACACTGGAACAAAAGCATTTCCTTCCTACAACGGTAAAATGAAAAGTAAAAACTGACACTGGAACAAAAGCATTTCCTTCCTACAACGGTAAAATGAAAAGTAAAAACTGACACTGGAACAAAAACATTTCCTTCCTCCAACGGTAAAATGAAAAGTAAAAACTGACACTGGAACAAAAGCATTTCCTTCCTACAACGGTAAAATGAAAAGTAAAAACTGACACTGGAACAAAAGCATTTCCTTCCTACAACGGTAAAATGAAAAGTAAAAACTGACACTGGAACAAAAGCATTTCCTTCCTACAACGGTAAAATGAAAAGTAAAAACTAACACTGGAACAAAAACATTTCCTTCCTCCAACGGTAAAATGAAAAGAAAAAAAAAAAGCAAGTACCTTAGGAGAAGGTAATCCCGACGACCCAGGCTGGCCTGGGACCTGTGACGGAGACATTTGCATATGTGGAGAGGCCAGGTTGGGGTTAAAGGGTGCAGGTCGTGGCACCGAGCCAGGCCCCACCCCTCCCATGGCGTCTACTCCAGGCTTCACCTCCGTGTCAGAGCCGCTCATTCTGCACAAAGATAGGACACAATGTTTCATTCATCTTCTGGTGCAAAAAGGAAAACAGTCAACGGTCCTCGACTTCTATAAAATGCAAAATAACAATACTTCACATCATATCCATACATTCAAACGATGTACATGAAAATTTAAGTTCTATCTCGACATATAATCTTCCTTACATATACTCAATATTGCAGGTATGGTAAAGACTCAATAATCATGTAACAAAGTATTGTTGGCCCATCAAACTTGTAAGAAAAGACAACACCATGAGCAACAAGATGAGAAATAACACCTCAGGTATTCATGGCTTTTTTCTCCCTGGCAATCTTTTCTTTTCTTATTATGAAAACTTCCACAACAGAAAAGAGAAGAATTGTTGAGTCTGGCTCTGACCAAGTTACATGCACATTTGTGAGGAAGTGTGGTGAAATCATGCGCTTGTAAAAATAATGAAATCCGAGAAATCGCCATTTTCGGCGATTCTGGAAATTTTTTCAATTTTTTGTTTATAGGCTCAACACCTTGTACGTCCATTCAAAAAATACTTTAATGCGTGAATTTTATGGAAAAACGACTAAAAGCACAAGACATGCGAATGAGCAGTTTCCAAGGATTCTTATGCTATGGAAGCCAACAAAATTTGGCGGCCATTTTCTTGCTAATTTTACTTCTGAAACCAGGCGACTCCACCTCCTTTAATCGCAAATATATCGACCTCTCTTCAAGATAAAAGATATTTTTTTCATCAAAAGCTAGGCAAACGAACAAGCTTTAAGAGGGCACCAATTACTCTATATGGCCGAAAATTGACGAGCACCTGATTCCACTGTCTCGGGACACACATATATATTTAAATTTATGCCGTGGCAGCATTCACAACATCCAACATTCTACCAACCTAGCCGCCATAGCCTCGCTGCCCTGAAGGAGAGCAGCTATCTGGCCCACTTCTGTCTTTTCCTTCTCTTTCTCTTCGGCGCTCTTCTCAGAGCCATCCTCCTCTCCTTTCTCCTTCTTCATCTCCGACTGCTGCCGCTGGTTAAACTCCAAGAACTTAGCTTGAAAGTCTGTGGCTTTGGCCACATTAACCTCACCCTCTTTATCCTTGATGCTCTCTTTGCTAAAAACACAAAGAAAAAGAAGTGAAAAAATCAGTTCAGCTCAACCTTAGCTCTTTCCTTTCCTAAAACCATATTCAATAGTTAATAATTCAAGAAAAAAGACTTCTTCCCTGTAAACAAGATTTTTAAAAAAAATATATTCTAAAATATAATTTAAAGCATACGCATTTCGTACATGAAGATAAACTAAACGGTGGAAAATGTGCACAGACAGTATGTACAAAAGGGCAGTATTTCTGTGATGGTATAACACAATATGAAACTCAACATTGAGAGGAAGAACTGTTCATCATGAATGAGAACTTAAATCATCAGTATTCTTCTTTCCCCTAGAACCTTAATAGAAACGAAAGATCCAATCAACATATGCCATGCATTGATGGGAAAAATCGTGAACTGTGTCTTATAAGATTTGAAATAAGGATCATAAGAGTCTTTAAAAAAAAAAAAACACCTGTAAAAATAAAATGTTAACAATTAAACAACATTGTAGAGAAAACATATTTTTAACAAAGTGGCAATATGAAACAAACCTTCTTAATTTGAATATTTCAAAGCAGAGTTTGCACTCACAGCTCTCCCACTCAAAGGTGTACGTTTTACAGCAAATCTAAGAACAAAAGCTGAAAATCCACTTTTCAGGAATCTTTTGGGATTATAAACCCTTGTACAATTTTTTACTGAGCATGAACAACAACTATTCCTCAGATTTCTCCAACAAGTCCCATTTGTGAGGCAGCGTGGTGGAATCAAGCTCTCGTCAATTTTTGGGCATGTAGAGTTATTGGTATCATCTTAAAGCTAGTTCACTTGTCTTTATTTGGATAAAAAATAGTATCCATTTATCTTGAATACAAGTCGAGATATTTACGAAAGAAGGAGGTGGGGGTCACCTGTTTTCAGAGGTAAAATTAGTGAGAAAATGGCTGCTAAAGGTTAGTTATTTCCTTAGTTTAAGAGTCCGTGGTAACTGTAAATCTACATTTTCTGTGTCTTTAATCAATGTTTTTCAGAAAAATCCACACAGAAATGAGTTCTTTAATGGGCATGAAAGGTGTTGAGCCAAAAAATAAAAATTTAATAAAAATTCACAAACCTGCGGAAAAATGCAAGTTTCTTCATTTTGATTATTTTGACGAGAGCCTGATTCCACCACGCTGCCTCACATTTGTTTAAATTTTCACTGAGCATGAACATGAAAAAGAAAAGTCTGGCCAGAAAAAACACAATCAACACACCTATCTTCAGATTTATCAGACAAGTCATCTTTTTTCTGATCACCCGCCTGACTAGCGGCTTTTTCATCTTCCATAAAGTCCAACTGCTCAAACATTTTAT
This sequence comes from Aplysia californica, assembly GCF_000002075.1. NCBI lineage: Eukaryota > Metazoa > Mollusca > Gastropoda > Aplysiida > Aplysiidae > Aplysia > Aplysia californica. Next base: position 137,772 of record NW_004797427.1, on the reverse strand, counting down.
CATCGAGCTCCAGATCGAGGTCCGGGTCAGCGTACTTGAGAATGTCAAAAGTGCCGTCAGCACCTGGTGTGGAGAAGAGCTCTAAGGGAGTAAGTAAGAAGTCAAGTTGTACAAGGCGCTCACTGTGCAGTTGGCGGGGTGGAGGCATACATCAAACATCAATACACATACAATAAATACAATAAACACACACACACACACACACACACACACACACACACACACACACACACACACACACACACACACACACACACACACACTCATATCAATGGAGTTATGCTGTAACTATAACTGGTTTTTAGAAAAATTTTCAATACCCCAAAAAATCCCCCCCCCCCCAACCATTCCCTTCTTATTCAAAGGCTAGAGGGTAAACACAAATATTAACCCACAGTAGCTTTACACTGTTGTAAAATGACTCGCAATTTTTTTTTTACAGAGGACCCACAGATCAACCAGGGTGATGCTTTTAGAGAGAAAAAAAAGTTGACCTATTTCGTCCAGGTACACAGTTACATGGTAAGAGCTTAACACCATTGATTTTTTTACATATATTTATCACATACATACTGTAATGTTACACAAGACAAGTAAACACAAACTACCAATGACAAAGATCCCTCTCTCTCTCTCTCCCTCTCCCTCTCATTAACATAATTTGCAGCGACACAACACAAACACATTTAAACTGCTTACATTATAGAGACATGTCTTTCTTTTGTCCGTTCCTCTCGAGAATTCCAAACTTCAATTTTTTAAATTTTTTTTTTAAAGCCTAGACCACTGATCACACCCTACACAAGGATAACAGCCTTCGACATTGCAACGAGACCTGAAGTCCTTCTCCGTTCATGAAAGGAGGAATTGAATCCAATTAACGAACAGCCCCTCTCACTAGTCGTTTCATCTATGAAGTTTGACAGTTACTCTACTACACCAGCAGTTGAGCAACTTTTTCAGTCCGCAACCCCCCAGGACATCCAGACCTCATCCTCAGTGCCCCATCCTAAGCAAACACCTGAGCACTGTGCGCAACACACACACACACACACAGCTCTTTACCACTGGTCTTCAAAAGACACAGAACACATCAGAAACACTGCAGACAGCAGCTAGTCAAATTTACGAGAGTTCAAAAAAAAAAAAAACCTCTCGCATACACACATACAAACATTTTAAACAACACTGACCATTTAGACACATAAAAAAGATACACGACATAAAGTCAACAGTTTTTTAAGTTTTGAAAACTAATCTATGCAGCTGGTCAGAAAGCTCCCCCCCCCCCCCGATACTTATCTTTATTTTTTTTTTTTAATGTTCTATATCTGATGGCCATTGTAGAACTTGATATTTCACCATATAAAAATAAAAATACTTTTCATGGATAAGCATTACTGTACTTGAAACTTTAAAAAAAAAAAATTTTTTAAGTTTCTAACTGAACCCTTCCTCTGTCTATTGTTCAACAAAGGCTGAAAGAAAAAAATATCTTTCTATCGGAAACATTTTAAAAATTGAATTGTAATACTTACTTAGCAAATCATCGTCTTCATTCTTATCATCCTCCGAGGATACAGAGGGCTTGGCCGACTTCTCATCCATACCTGCCAGCAGCGCGGCAGACTCTACGGTGTTACCGTCTTCCGAGCCAGTCTCTTTGGACAGCGAACTCGTGGCCGCATCAGCACCTACAGAGTGGGAGCAGAGTTGTAGCTTACCGCAAAATACTACCGCAATGGTTACATTACACAAGGAAGCTGTGTTGAGTTTGAGTAATAAAGAGATGCACACCAACATCGTCATAAAGCGCAAGCGAAAAGCGAAACAGACATGAAATAACATCAAGCAGCTACTCCAGAATAGGGAAAGGGGGAACGTGTTTGTTCGAGGCCAATACCCTGATCCTGGGTGAGAAAAGCAATGATGATGATGATGAAAAGCAAAATAGACAGACTGAAATAGCATACTAAATGAAAGAAGTTGGACCTATGAGTAGAGCCTGTCAACTACTAATAAAAAAGTTGGAAGGGGTAAGAGACATCACCGAGAAAGAAGAAGAGGAAATAGACCACATACATTGAAAGGACGTATGTTTAAAAAGAAGGATAAGTGTGTGTGATGATCTCCCTCCAGCACTCACCGGCAAACAGGTCATCATCTGCTCCTGGCCTCCCTGCAGACAAATCACCCGTATTTCCAGCCACACCTGCTGCGTGCTGTGGAACTTGCTGTTGCTGTTGCTGTTGTTGCTGCTGCTGCTGTTGTTGTTGTTGTTGTTGTTGTTGTTGTTGCTGCTGTTGTTGCTGCTGCTGCTGCTGCTGCACACTTTGCTGCTGCGCTAGCGCCTCGGCTGCATCTCCGGGCTGTGGGAACATGGGCGGCAGACCTCCCATTTGCTGCTGTGGTGAGGTTAGCGGCCCGGTTGGAG
>NW_004797427.1:133986-135122 GCF_000002075.1 Aplysia californica | reverse complement strand
CCCAATCCCAGCTCAAAATTAATGTCACAATTTTTATTGATAGCTAAGTTATATTGGAAATCCATCCCTGCCCTAAGGACAAAATGTTATTGAGAACCTATATAATGAATTAGCAACTGTTTAAAAAGAAAAATCAAGTTGACCTAAATTTTCCACTTCCACTACTATAGCATAACCTCATCTATATAAATACCACGTCCTGAAAATGCAGACAGAAAGTATGAACTTCACTTTTCCCGCCTAAAACATACAGTTAAAAACGCAAGAGCTAACAATGTGCATCTCACCTGTCCCTGCCCAGCAAACTGGTCAGCCATGGGCGGGCGCGGCATGCCCCCTGGGCCAGGAAAGAAGGCTGGACGTTGTCCCTGGGGTCCCATGCCCGGGTGTGGCTGGCGCATGAAGCCTCCCTGAGGAGCCGGCCCACGGAACGGAGGCCTCGGAGGAAATCCTTCCATACCTTCTGTAAGCGGCACAGGGAGAGATGAGGGGTTTAGGGGTTTAGTAAGCATAAAGAGTGGTACACGGCAGTTTCCTGCTTAAGAACATTCAACATATAAATCTATTCTTCTCAATCCTTATCAATACCAATTCAGAAATCCTCCCAGCCTGACTCGGCCCAGTGACAGAAATATGCAATGTTTGACCCATGATAAGAATGTGCACAACCTGTACACTTTCATAATGGAAACTTTTAAACAAAAGAGTGTTTTATATAACGTGATGTGGGCCAAAGGCCATAACACTTTGCCGCCTCATCTCGTCAATCGGCAATGTTTACCACCCAGTTTCTTTGGATTTTTCCCAAAAATGTCGTTGCCTTTGATGGGTGGCAAGAGATTTTACTATATATGAGACTTGTGACGGCTTAGTGTTACACACTGAACTAACTTACTTACTTACTCCCGAAACATGAGTGGTTCTATGGTAGCCTATAAAAGATCAAAAAATCATAAAAGCCCCGGACAACATCTTTGCAAAAAGGTGCCGTGTGAGCAAATTGAGTGAGCCGCACTTACATTAAATTTTGACGTCAAATATAAGTCACATCATAATATCCTTCTGCGAGACTCGACTGACCCACAGGTCAGGAGTTTAATAAGACCCCCATATCATGATCACCACCACCCCCACCC
>NW_004797427.1:131400-133695 GCF_000002075.1 Aplysia californica | reverse complement strand
TCCCAATTCTTCCCCCAGCAGACTGACCTGTCTGATCCTGCCAGCCGGGCGGGCCCTGTCCCATCATACGTTCGGCTTCCTCCTGTTTCTTGGCCATCCTCAGCTTGGTCTGCTGCCCCAGGATGACTCTCAGCTGCTGGTGGTGGATGTTGCCCTGGCCGTCCGCCCCATCCTGCCAGCCACAGAAAGGTCAAAGGTCAAAATATGTGTGCGGTCCAACCAAACGGAGGGCATAGACATGTTGACGGCATAATAACACCCGCTTAAACAAACCCATAAGACATAAGATAGCACAGTAAGGTATTAAACAGAAGCATACAACTGAACAGAAAATAATCAGATTACACTGCAAACTGAAAAAAACTTCAAATTACCCAAACTTACAAAGAAAGGGCATTAATTTTCCCTTTCCTAAGAACAGAACATCACAGATTTCGTCAAGATTCTATCTTTGTTTGACAGTGGAAAGAAAAAAAATTAACCCCCCCCCCCCAGAAAGTTCTCTTAATGAAAAGTAGAGAATAGTACGGAAAAAATAAAACAAGTATCAGTAGAACCCCTCAATCGACTGAAGAATTCTTACTCTCCTCACAGGCCTGGGTCACACAAAGAGAACAGCCTGAATCATGAACTCATCAACAAGTACGAGCGATAAACATGGCACAGCGTTCAACACATTAGCATAAAAGTCACTACTACTTGTACAGTATCACAACATGGCTTAAGAGTCACGGGGCAAACAGCATAGCCACAAAGCAAACAGCATGCAGCACTTTCTCACAAAAATCACAAGCCGAAAGAGCCAGAGCAAAGACAAAAGAGCAAGCATTTCACAGAGCAACAACACGCACAAGCATACACAGGTAGCACATGGCACTGGATCCACAACACAACACAACACGTCTATCCAATCATCATAGACATGTGTTACACGTGTTACATGCCCAGCACACTACAATAGCAACTGTAATTCCTTCACACAACTGTTGACGTACTCTGTACAGCTAAAGAAAACTGACCAGTCAATAGTTTTTAGTTTAGTATGGGGTTTTACGGCGCTCGCAACTGCATAAGAGTCCAACAGTTTATGATAACAAACTAAAAGAAGCTTTGAAAAAGGAAATAGCAGTCTGCAGCCTACAAAGCGACAGTACTTCTGAACCTAACCGAAACCATGAAACCTGACAAGTCACTGTGTACAATTTCACTTGAGATTGAAAAAAAAAAGCCCTCAGCGACAAAATAATTGATGTCATTGTGCGAAGATTCTGATGACAACTTCCCCAGAGAAGTCTAAGTGCAGAGTGGCACACAGAAGTCACGATACCCTTTATAAATCAATAAATAACTGAATAATACATGAACAAAACAAAAAAGTGTTGAGAGATAAATTCAAAGTAAGCCATGACAATTTTAAAGGCTCTGTTTATGAATCATTGCATAGTATAAGGGGCCTCCATTTTTTTCCTCGCCAATCTGTGCCCTCTTTTACTCATTTTGCCATACGTCGGTGAGCTCTTTCGACACAGCACACAAATGTCAGCTATATTCAAGCGTAAATTCATGAAATGATTTTCACAAAAAGATAAATTAATATTTTAAAAAACAATATCGTAATTTCTGTCCCACTGTGTATTACAGGCACTAAATTATTGTGGATAATGCTCGTAAATGAAAAAAATAATAAAAGTACAAATGCCCACACAAGTGGCTAATTTAAAATGCACTAGAAGCAGTATGTATGTATCTTTCAACTAACAACATGGTTAGAAGTAGTATGAACAACAAAACTGCAAACATAGAAAGTAAAAAATTTCAACTGTTCCTGATGAAAAGAAATTTTTCGTGCAGTTTTAAACAATGTCATAAACTTTTCCCTCCTCTCATGCCAAAAAGCGTCATGCATAAACTCGAAATGCTTCAAAACGTCAAGATATATCTTATCCATGCATACAGCTTCTATTAAAATGACAATTCTATTCAGGACAAAAGAAAAAGGGGAGGGGGGAGAGCACAGAGCAAAGAGGGAAACTCCAGAATATGGCAACATCTGCACTGTTATAAGCTAAATTGAAAATGAAATCCCAAAACAAAAACTGACCACTTCCCTTCCATCCTCGGTTCCCCGTTCAGGCTAATAATATAACTTGATGCTTCGAGAATTACCTTGTAAACACAGGTAACAGCTAGGTTTTGCTCGAGTGTGTGTGTGTGTGTGTGTGTGTGTGTGTGTGTGTGTGTGTGTTTGTGGGGGTGAGAGAGAGAGAGAGAGAGAGAGAGAGAGACACAGACAGA
>NW_004797427.1:128553-130887 GCF_000002075.1 Aplysia californica | reverse complement strand
AGTAAAGACACACCCTAGAAGCAAGGAGGGAGAACTCTGGCGAACATCATTTACTTCCCTCTCTTCGAGCATAAAGAAATGACAACCTCCTTTTTTTTTTAACAACACTTCAGATATTGGAAAAATTTATATTTTTACTTCTTTTGAAAAAAAAAAAAAAAAAAAGAGATTGTAAAGTATCACAATGGATCAAATGAGGGCAGTTAAAAATTACCATCAAATTCTATTTCTGCAAAATGTCAGAAAGAGACCCCCCCAAAAAAAGAAGAAGAAACAGAAGGTAAAAAAAGTAGAGCTCGACATAAGGAAACTGCAAAACGTTAAAATCATTGGTCAATGCGTTTGATGTGTCGGTGAAATAAAATCAACTAGCTGGAAAACTATGGACAGGCAGCAAGCTTCAACAGAAGGAGAAACCTTGGGCGTTTATAATACACCCGTCCATGAGACCAAACACAAGTCTTTGCAAGCGCCAAGCTCAAGTCAAGTAGTTATGTGGTGCATCCACCTTGAAAAGAAAGCCTCAAGGACAAAAAGCAAAAGGTTGCACAGCAAGGGAGGGGGGGGGGAGGGTGAGTGACCAGGAAAGGTGGGCATTCTGTACAGAGGAGCATAAAAAGAAAGGAACAATGCAAAACCAACCAAAAGTAGGCATCATCCTTTCTGATGATGGCACACTGCAACCATTCGGATAGCCATATCACCATTTATTCTTAGGTAGAAATTTTTTACGTTCTGTCAAATCAATAGTTTTGATTCGATTGCCTTTTTTTTAAATCGCGGGCGGAAAGCGTGGTGGGGGGAGGGGTTGTGTGTGTTTGTTATCGCATTGATGACTTCAATGTCTTGTTGGGTTTTTTTATATTAGATAATTTTAAATCGTTCGGTTCGCTGTTCAGAAAAAAAAAACTGCGCAGGGCAAAAATTGTATTATTAATCTTTAACGTGGTTAACACTCCCCCTTATTTCTGTTACCTATCAGTTCCAACTATAAAAGTACAAATACAACACTCCCCCTAATTTCTGTTACCTATCTGTTCCAACCATAAAAGTACAAAAGGAACACTCCCCCTTATTTCTGTTACCTATCAGTTCCAACTATAAAAGTACAAATACAACACTCCCCCTAATTTCTGTTACCTATCTGTTCCAACCATAAAAGTACAAAAGGAACACTCCCCCTTATTTCTGTTACCTATCAGTTCCAACTATAAAAGTACAAATACAACACTCCCCCTAATTTCTGTTACCTATCTGTTCCAACCATAAAAGTACAAAAGGAACACTCCCCCTTATTTCTGTTACCTATCAGTTCCAACTATAAAAGTACAAAAGGAACATCCCCTAATTTCAGTTACATATCAGTTCCAACTAATTATTTACAAAAGTACAAAAGTCACTCATCAGTCGGGTACAATATCAGTTTCTAGCAAACCATTGGTTCAGACAGGTCACCTCCTCTCTTAACCAAATTTGACTGGCAGCCTACATAACAAGCTGAATCCGAAACTACAGTGATTCTTGTGCTGATGGACAGGTTGTTTGTTTGTTTGTTTGTTCTTCAGGGGGGGGGGTCACTGCTCTCGGCAAGATCTAAAAACATAACTTATCATGCAAATGAAAGAAAGATCTCTGCTGCCTCTTGGCCTACAAGAAGTGCACTACCGAACGGGGCGAGGTGGGAGGTGGGAGAGGTGTCCTAGGAGTTTCAGTGCAGCACAGAACGTAAGACAAAAATGACCTCGGGGCATTAATGCAACTCACCATTGTTAACACTTTTGATTTGATGCAGAAATTACTATTTACTGATAATGTTTCTCTTCTGCAGACTATTTGTATCTATATATTTGAATGGTTTTATTATTTTTTATTTTTTTAAATTTCTATCTATGCCCTTTTCATTCAACTTCAATGTCAAGAGTAGAAGAATAAAAGTGTCAGTACATTATGATTAAAACATGCTTTTTAGATATTTTTTTTTAAATTCAAGAAAGTTCTTTTCAAGAAAAAAACAAAGGGCTTTGAAAATAAGCAACATGGGGTGGACGAGGTATAACTTAAGTTTATGTGGGAACAAAACAACACTCTCAGTTTACAAGTTCTAAAAAAGCAAATTAACACACAAAAAATTAACAAAAATGTAAACAACTGGGAAGGGCAGACAATATAATGAGGTGGGGGATAGGGGCGGGGAAAGGGCTTGAAGGTACGAGCACTGGATGGTAGAGGGGCCACAGTCTGGCGGGGGGGTGTGTAGCAACATTATAGCAGCAGTGGTGGGCAGGGGAAATGTGTGTGCGTGGTGGGGGATTGGGAGTGTGTGTGTGGGGAGGG
>NW_004797427.1:126169-127927 GCF_000002075.1 Aplysia californica | reverse complement strand
TGGGTGTGTGGGTGGGTGGTGGTGGTGGTGCCTCCGACTTACCGGGAAGTTAAGCATGAAGGGTAAAGCCCACGGCGCCCGAGGCAAGAGTTTGTTACGCCTAAAGGCCATCATGGTAGCTCGCTGTTGCCATGATGAGGTGGTGAGGGGAGGGCGGTAGTACAGGAGTGAGTTGTGAGTGAGTACCACAATGGTTGAGTGATCGACAGGGACAGAGCCAGAGACGAGGGGAAAGGGGCAAGGGGGGTAGGTGACACAGGACAGTTCATAGAGAGACTTGGCCACACACAGAAATCAAATGATAATCAATAAACGATGACATTTGTAAAGAAATACAAGAGAAGTGCAGGCAGAAGTTTCTGGGTGCTTTCTGAAAAATCTAGCAAGGGGCCCCTAGCATAGATCTGTCACAGAACTCCAAACTGAGCAGCATAATGATCGGTGTACTTTGCAGTCACTTAAACGCCATTGCATTTCGCTCCATTTCAACAATGCATTCTTCCGAATACCAAAATCAACAGTCGATCTTTTTTGCACTGTCGCTAGACATTACAGTCTGTACTTGGATAATTCCAACCAGTGCTGCAATGCCTGACAAATCACATCTGTCCACGAAGCATATGTCACTTCAAACACTGCTCATTAGCGAGCATTATCACTGGCACCATGGTGTAAAACAACCATTGCTTGAAGGCATGATGACAACAAATTGTACGAATTGTGACAAGATGAGTCATGCCACGAAAAACCAAGATGCTCCAGAAACAATTCATGAAATATAGTCAGCCATATGCTAGAAACCCCTTGAGAAGAGCTAGAGCGAAAAAAAAAAAAAAACCAAAGTTCATTCCACCAACCTTGCGTATATGACGAGTATAAATAAATAAATAAATGAATGAATGAAGCAGACAGGAAAAAACACAAATATGAGAGCTGCAACTACAAGGGGAAGGCTGCAACTTTCTGACTTTAAGTGATCACAAGAGGTAGTCAGTGGGGGGGCAAAGAAACCCAGACTCACACATCCTAACCAACATTCTTCTTCTTATCTTACATCATCAGGCTGAGACCTGGACAAAATCCTGCTTTCGTGAAACCCAACTACATAAAACTAATCTAGTTCAACTACGTTCCCCCAGTCTCCCTTTTCAAACAGTTCACACCATCCTCCTTTTCATAAATGACAACATATTACCTCCACTGTTCTCGGCAAAATGCAAACACAGCAAAAATTCAGCAACCCTGACCTTTTCGCATCCACCTCAATATCTACTTAACCTGTCTAGTTAAATTTTTTTCTTTTTTAAATTCCAGTTCATATGGAACACACTTGCGTAAAACTATTTCATTTAAAATGAAGATATAAAAGTGCAAAGCCCTCCAGAAAAGGCTAGGAAAGGCATGATAGCACAATCAATTTTATTTCCACTTCCAACTTCACAACCTTCCCCTTCCCTTAACAAAACAGACTCTTGTGACTTGAGACCAAACCTCCTGACATGACCACGACCTCTCTGACCGGACACCTCCAGCCCACAGACTTATACCGTCCACCACCAAAAGCAGCAGTTGCCAGCCTTCCCCCTCCTGCGACCTGGACAACACACTGGTGACCAAACCTCAACCTTTCACACACAGCTACGCAGAGATAGCTTGACCACCGCTGGGCAAACATGCCAGTCATTACAAAAGCAGAAAATGAATAAATATTTTAAAAAATAAAAACCACAAGAAAAAGAAAAATAAACGAACACCCCC
>NW_004797427.1:113199-126069 GCF_000002075.1 Aplysia californica | reverse complement strand
CCCCCCATATACTGACCTCTTTTTTTCAAGAATGCCCCCTTTCAATGTTCCAGCTCCCTCTTCACAAAAAGAAAGTATGCAGAACTCTCTTCTGTGATGTGATGACTATCCATTCCCCCTTTCTCTACATTACCCACCCTACTCGTTCACGCCGGCTTCACTCACTCTTGTTACAAATCATGCCAATAGCGCAATTGGTGTCATGAACAACTAGAATACTGACAACCCCGATTTCAATTACTGTACTTTTACTTTTCCGATTCAGCAACTATCTGGGTTCTAGCCCTTCGGCCTGGAATTCCATTACAAACAAGCCATTATTTAACTCGTTTTTTAGCTTGTGTTCAAGGCTCTCTGCCAACTTGGATAAGTTATATAGGTGATGGATATTGATTTTTGGTGGTCCCGTTTCTTCAGAGCTTAGGGGGGTATTCCACCAATCTCATTCCATATATCTCATAACATTTAGGTGATGCCTTCATTCTCAGCAAACATCCCAGCAGAGGAAATAGAGACAATGAATAATAGTCCATTCTCTATCTTTCTCTTCTATTAACCTTTGCTAGATCCTACATCTTTATCATTCCAAATCCCCTCCCCCGCCCTGTGAGTTTTGGTTTTCTGCACTGGTCAAAGATCCAGCAATTGCCAAGCAGTGGTCAATATCTTGAAGGAGAGATTGAGAGATGAAAGAGAGAGAGACACGCAAAGAGAGAGTGAGAGAGATTGAGAGAGAGATAGAGAGACAAGACAGAAAAGGGACAACCACACCAGACCAGAACATTATGTCCATGATGCAGCCGTACAGGCACACTCCACTACTGTTAAATGTTAGTAGATGATCATCACAGAGGACATGATGTGCCATGGAAGCAGTCTTCACATACAACCCTCTACTTCCCTAACTCACACACAACTCTCTACTTCCCTAACTCAGAGCTGGCCAAAAGGGAGAAAAAATCCTTCTCATCAAAACAGGGCGAGAAAAAGACGACACAGCTATTTCTTGGGGGGGGGGGGGGTGTTTAATGAGCATTCATCTCCCCCAACACCCATTCATTACTTTTTTTATCTTTCATTCAGCATTGAATGCCACTCCAAGCTAATCTTTATTCGAGAGCCGAGTCACGAGACCTGTTCTTTTGCCAGCCAAATTATTATGTGACAAAGTATGCACAGACTGCAGAATTGACAAAAGATGGGGGCCTGTCTAGTCTCAATGTTGTTAAAAGGCAGATAAAAATCTACGCTGGTCATCAACGACAACCTCACATCACACACCTCAGGGTGTGGATGGACGACACACTCGTAACCTCTTCTCAACAGGAAAACTGCTTCCATCCCACACTTCAAGTCGACAGGCACACATTACTGCACAGGCAGAAATAAAGCAAAAAAACAGATCACAGGAAAAAAGTGACAGACTACAACGAGCTCGGGGTATTCTCTCGTCTCACGAAGACCAACCTGGAGTCCCGCCTCGTGGGAGGAGCCAATCTAAATAAAGCAGAGAACGATGCACAAACAACAAACACAAACACAAGCACGCACGCACACGACACGGTTAAGGACTACCGACAAGAGGCAGATGGCATCGCCATGGTAACAACACGCCTGAAGAAGAAACCACAGAACTAGGAATGAAGGGCAGACAGAGTCATTGAAATAACACGCCATCTAAGTGACTCAAAGGACGTGCAGTCAAATGTTTGTCGGAATAGGTGTTTTACAGCACCATCGACCCAGTATTGGTCAAGTCAAACCTTGGAATAATGCACCCTCTTTTGACACAAACGTGTCATAGCTATGTCCTGGTATTCAGCGGGTAAGAAAAAAATGTTCCCTATATTATTATCATTATTATTAAGGTTGCTTACAGCTGTAGATGTACTGCAATAGCATTCATTCAGTATCATTTCATTTCACCCACATTTCTACAGATAGTTGAGGAGTTGAGAACTTCCTCATTTCATCAAGCTTTCTAAAAAAATAAAAATGTATCTTGCACGCATACAAGTGAAACAACAACTCTTAACCCATCTCAATGACCTTACTCCTGTCCCTATTCCTAGTTCTGTGGGTACAACAACTAAAGATCAAAAGAGCTAAAATCTTGTACAGGAGCTCCAACAAACGACAGAACGTGAACAAACGAGGGGGGGGGAGTAAAAAAAAAAAGAACAGACCCAAACCATAATAAATATATTCTAAAACAGTGTAAAAATATAGATCCAGATTAATAAAAGCATAATGAAATGAAAGAAAAAAAAAGTGACTCAGATTTTGCTTCTGGTATTACGACAACATCATCCAATTTTCTCAAAGCATCAACAGGTTTGAGTCGTCTCTGTGCTCTTTCACTTGGAAACAAATGGTGAATAACAACCTTTCCATACCGAGTCCACTGCCTCTTTTCCAACATCAAATGCCTTGACACAAAATGTTCAATCCATCTACAATAGCATGAATACTACACCCTTAACCTACAATGGCTAGATCACCATTCCCTTAACCTACAATGGCTAGATCACCATTCCCTTAACCTACAATGGCTAGATCACCATTCCCTTAACCTACAATGGCTAGATCACCATTCCCTTAACCTGCAATGGCTAGATCACCATTCCCTTCACCTGCAATGGCTAGATCACCATTCCCTTCACCTGCAATGGCTAGATCACCATTCCCTTCACCTACTAGATCACCATTCATGTCACCTACAACAACTAGATCACCATTCCTGTTTCCTTCAATGGCGAGATCACCATTTCTGTCGCCCGCAATGCGACTCCTCTGGCCTACAGCGGCTTAATCATAATCCCTGTCGCCTAAAGCAATACCTGAAGCAAACTCTTTCCTCACAGTAGAAAACAAAACTGACAGTAGAAAAAGAAAATAAGAGAGAGAGAACTCTAATGACAGGCAAAGAAGAAACAGCAGCTGGCATTGCACACAGCTGACAGGGAGGGGGGGAGGGGAGAGGTGGTAAGTATTTGCAGGGACGAAAAGGCGACGTACCTCAGAGTGTGGAGGCATGGGCATCCTAGGGCCACCACGGAACATGTTCATGTTCTCTGGGCTCACGTCCGACATGGAGCGCGACATCGACGGGTCCATCGGGGGGCGGGGGGTGCCCATCTGCATGCTGTACGGATCCGGCAAGCTGTTGGACCGGGCCAAAGGATGCCTGTGGATTATCCGCAATTGTCTTTTTAAAGGGGGGGAAAAAAGCGCTTTTAAGTTCCTACTAAAACAGAATTAGCTATCTAAGCAGAATAAGGCCCAATCATTTGATAAAGCCAACAATTAAGTTTTGTGGAAGCCTCAACATAAAAACATTGCATCTCTTCAGGGTCACACCCTTCCTCAGAATGTATTGTGGCATATTTTAAGTCTTTATCTTAGGAAAAAGTTATCTAGCTATGCCAGAACACTCTTTTGGTACAAACCTTGAAAGTGACGAAATCCCTCAATGTATGTGTGTATGTGTGTGCGTGTATGTATGTTTGTTAAAGAATGGTGTTTTCCCAAAACATCACATGTAATGTTTTAGTGTTGAGGTCTCTCTAAAATCTATTTTAAGAGAACAAAATAACCAAAGCAAATCTTAAAATATTCTTGAGCAACCCCAAAAAAACCTTTTTCCTTAACAATAGAATATTGAACCAGGTAAGTCTTCTCATTATCATGAGGGAAATTGGGATAGAGTTGAAACCTTGGGGAAGGTGTCGGTCTAAGGTACAGAAGTTGTTAACATTACAACTGACACCATGCCAAAAAAAAAACATGTAGCTGTTTCACACCCCTAGCAACACAATTTAGGCTTCTTCGACCCTGCCTGCCGGGACCAACACATGAAAAGGAAAAAATACGACTTCCCAGTAAACAGAGACACTCAATAAAAAATCTCCCCCACATGGGAATCGAACTTGTGTTTTCAGTGCCCCACTCACCATGTGAAATGCGGTGCCTTAGAAAAGCTATAAACAAGACCAGGCGAGACAAAATTAGAAACTCTGTAATCCGAGAAATGGTGGGCACAAATGACGTCATGCATCACATCCAACACCAAAGAATCAAATGGTTCGGACATCTACGATTACCAACACACTATCCAGCACAACGTGCCTACATCCAAAAATTCGATGGCAACATGGCTAGAAGGCGACCGAGAAAGACCTGGATAGATGGAGTCAGGGAAACATTAACCACCCACGGCATCCCCCTGACCCAAGCTCTCCGGCTGGCGACAGAGAGACGTCTCAGTCTTCACGCGACACCCAAAAGGGTAGAAGTGGCAGACACAAGTAAAAAGTAAAAATACTCACCTAAAGCCAGGGTCAGGCATGCGCACTGGTGAACCTGGATAAGGGGCGCCCTGTCCTGGACCCATGGACGTGGGTGTCAGCGGAGGTCGCATCTGAGGGGAGCCCACTCCGTACATCTGATCTCCACGCCCCCGGCCTTGGTGGTACGGGTCTGGAGTTGCTGCCCCTGGCGGGATGAAGCTATCCTCTGGCTGACCACCTACAGAAAATGAAACCAAAAAAAAAATTGTACAAAACGTGCAAAAAAAAAATGCACAGAATACGGATTCTAATAATGTAGAAATACCTTACAAAATTAAAGAAATGAAGAAAAGGTATCCCTCTTTCCAGCTTATCTTCTAGTAATTTTTTTTTTTTAAAGAAAAGAACCCCTCATTTCCCTTTCACTTCAAACCTAGATGAGTTCCTCTGTTTTAGAAATTTTTATAATGACTTCCTTATCCTCTTAAAGCCAATGTATTTTTACTTTCAATTTTTGGGGCTTTCCTGTAAAATTATAAAACTCTATACTATATTAAAAACAGCGGCAGAAGAGCCTTGAAAGCTTCCAATGCATCTTCATTTCTTGAAAAAATCTTAGAGTAGTTTTGCTAGTCTCGCCTTGTGCATTGACTGTGCACTTACCAGGAGTTTGTGGCTGGTTGGGCGGGAAGGCGTAGGGGTCAGAGGACGGAAGGTTGGGGGGTCGAGGCTGGCTCGAGTCTCCCAGGGGGGCGCTGGCATCAGCCTGTGGTGGCATAGTCATGCGAGGCCCTGGCTCTGTGGATGGACATATCAATGCTGTGGTCAGCTTATTTGTTTTGGTAAGAGTTTTACGGCATTGCAACACATTTAAGACATATAAGTGCAAAAGATTAGAGGTGTTACAAGAGAACACCAAACATAAAAAAAGGAGGAGGAGGAGGAGAGATAAGGACAATAGATGTTTGCTAGGAAAGTTTAGTTTTAGTAAGAGTTTTACGGAACTTACAACACAATAAGGTCATATAAGTGCTGAAGATGAGAAGTGTTACAAGAGAGTAACAAACATTAAACAGAACGAGGAGAGATCAGGACGATAGATGTTTGATAGGAAAGAAGGAGCAAACCACACCAGAGCACCCGCCAACCACTCACGTAATCAGTTAAGTTTGAGGAGCTTGTTCATATGAGAAAAAATAGGAGCACATCAACACAATTCACAATTTAGGTTTGGTTTTAGTAGAGGTTTTACGGCACTCGCGACTGCATAAGGTCATATGAGTGCCAGAAGATTAAAGGTGTTACAAGAGAGTAACAAACATAAAAGAGAAGAAGGGGAGATAAGGACGGTAGATGTTTGATAGGAAAGAAGAAGCAAACCACACCAGAACACCACAGGGAAAATATAAGAAAGGCAGACAGAAACAACAGAAGGAAAGAGAAGTAGGAACAACCAATAGCGTCCTCCAACCACCCAAAGATAGAGGAAGTGGGTCTGATTCAAATAAAAGGAAAGAAGTAAAGTCTTGGCAACCAACCGCCCTTACCTGCAGGAAAAAGCAAGACAGACAAACAGAAAGAAAGGTAAGAAAGAAAAGAAGTAAGATTATAGTAAGCTTTTTTCAGAACTTGCAACACAATTATAAGTGTTTTACAGCACAATCAAAGGTAAACTGTGACACCAGTAACAACCTCTCATATTCCCTGTACATACCTGAGGCTCTCCTAGCCCCTCCCATGAACATGTCTTGTCCGGGCGTCCCTGGCTGTCCACCCATCGCAAAAGGGTCAGTATTTGGTCGGATTCTCGGACTCATGCCTGGGGCGTTGAACATGGCCTCGTCATCCCGCGGGCTGGACACGCCAAACGTCTGCAGGCCCGGCAGTCTGTGCTGTGGAGGACGCGGGGGTCCGCCCGGCCGTACCTGGGACGGGGAGAACGGGTCCGAACCCCCCTGCGAGGGGAAGGCGTAAGGATCAGGGGAGGACACCCCACCACCTGCCCCTCCAGATCCAGGGGTGGCATTGCCTTTGGGAGAAAAGACCCCACCATCTTGACCTGGTTAAAAAAAATGTTTTTTTAAAAACATTAACAGTGTAAACCAGAATGGAATCAATCGAAATACTTTCTAAAAAATAGAAAAGGAAGAAAGCGGATGCCACTTTCAGCAATTTGTCTGTTTCAGAAAAGGCAAGCACATCGACACAATAATGGTCATTTAGTGTGGAGAAAAAACATGACAAACTGACAGAGAAAACAGGAAAGGTAAAAAAGTAAGACCTACCAGTGGCGTCCTTCAATCAACGACACATATAATAAAAGTCTGGAAATTAGAGGCTTCATTTGTGACAAGACATCAACCTGCCACCCCTTGGCCACCAAAAATATAATGCAAAAATCTCAGATTCTTCTTAATTAAATAAAAGTGAGGTTTGGATTCTTACATCTGCCAGGTCCAGCAAAAAGTCTCGACACCAATCCCAACAGGTCACAGACATTACAGCAGCCGTTCTGCCTGTAGACTGTAGTTGCCTTCCACCCCGACCAACATGATTAAGATCATGTCAGAGGCAAACAGCTTCAACCCTCCCTGTCTCTGCCAACCTTAGCTGAACAAGATACAGTATTCTAGAATCAAGATGGAGATACACCATTTAAAAAAAACAACTTTCCTGCACAAGAATCAAACCTATGGTTTCTGCCTGCAACTGAGAGGAGCTTCAACAAAAATCTCCCTCAGGAGAATCAAACTCATGTTTTCTGCCCACAACTGTGAGGAACCTCAACTCCACCACTGGCAGTGGTCCTCCCTCTCTCCATATGTACATACAGGTGAACTTACCTGGTGTTCCGGGCATGTCTCCAGGAGACTTCATGCCTCCTTCTTCCGGCCAGCCGTGCCGTCCATAGGGACTGGCCCCCGGGTGTGGGCTCATCATAGGGTTTGTTCCTGTGGGAAGGTGTCAAAAAGTGAACATACGCGTTAGCAGACCTGGCTTGGAGCAACTTGAATCACAAACATGCTGTTCACAAATACTTTTCTTAACTCATATCCCATCACAAACGAAAACAAACCATTAATCCCTTTTGATGATTTTGATAAATTATATCAAACCTATTGATGATTCAAATGGACCTATTATAACCCTTTACACTCATTTAACTTTAAAATTTCAAACTCACAAATTGCTTAAGACAGACTCTTCAGCTAATTACAACAATTTTCTTCTTGTTAATCTGCAAATGGACATTCCAGTCTCTTGTGCGAAGGCTGCTGTTCGCCGCAGGTCCTCCAGACCCAAACAAGTTTTGGGTCTCTCTGCCTAGGGATGGGCCAGTACTTCTTTTTAAGTGCCTCAAGCATTCCGTCGGAGGATGCAGAATTTCATTTTGTGATATCGCCGAAAAAAGGCCCTTAATTCTTTTTTTTAATCAAAAACGGGAGATTATATGAAATTCAGAAAGCTAAACCATTTTTACATCACAAGTTTCAATAAATTTGCTAAAAAATGATTCTATATATTTTTCAGGACATTTCGTAGCCGTGAAGGACAAAGTACAAACCATCGTGGTAGTGTTCTCCAGGAGGCAGAGGGGGTGGGGCAGGGGGCGGGGGCATGGCCTCGCTGTCCTGTCGCTTCTGTGCCTCGTCGTGGCGCCGCTGTAGCTCCTGGGTCACCTGCTGAGAGGACAAGACACGCGCGTAAACGCAAGCACAACAACACCGTAATGGTCATAAAGCGCTGGGCAGAAGCAAGACATATAGAAAGTAACAATAGGGGGAAAGAAAAGAAGTATGAAGTACAAGTAGCGCCCTCCAATCATCCACACACAGCGGTTTGAGTAAAGAGAAGCACATCGACACGATAATGGTCACATGGTGCTAGGAAGAAGCAAGACAGACAGACAGACAGAAACAACAGAGGGAAAGA
Organism: Aplysia californica; assembly: GCF_000002075.1. Taxonomy (NCBI): domain Eukaryota; kingdom Metazoa; phylum Mollusca; class Gastropoda; order Aplysiida; family Aplysiidae; genus Aplysia; species Aplysia californica. The sequence goes on along the minus strand of NW_004797427.1, from coordinate 117,847 downwards.
AAAGAAGTAGAACCTACAAGTGGTGCCTTCCAACTACCCGCGCACACAGAGATCAAACCTCCACATAACACAGCAAGAGATGTGAACTCATTTATAAAAATAGTTTTCAAAGGAAGGTACAGAGATAGAAAGAATCACATTAACATCATAAAAAGCTTGTCTGTGTGTGACTGGCAAGAGAAATACTAGATCTATTAACTAGAAAAAAAATAATTTAAAAACAGACAAAAAACGAGGGAGATTACCACACCTCAATACACTCCTAGATGTGGGAGAGTCTGCGTCGCATATTTTAAATGAAAACGTCTTTCTTTACATTTGGTTGTGGAGAAACATTTGAACAAAAGAATTACCAGACGGAGGTGGGAAATAGCAAAAGATGACAGGAGGGACGGGACAGAAGTATATCAACAAGACAGAGAGTAGCAGCTTATAAATACCCTGTGAGAATAACAATGTCATTTTGTTAAGAATTAAGTTGAGAATAATATTAATAGAAATGCAACTGAAAAGAGGTTAAATAACCAGTCTGTAACAAAACTCCTACTAACCATGAGCTCATTATTCAAGCCCTCTCGAAACATAGATTTTGTTTGTGCTTGTCTCTGTTTCCACTAAGTGCTCATGTCATACTGGACCTATATATGCAAGTTATAGTAAGCTATTTCGAAGTCAGGGTCTTTACTTGACTGAGGGGGTATAAGAGATCTACCTGTTTCTTCAAACGGCGGGTAAAAAATTTTCTAAAGGGCAAACTCAGTCAAATAATATCATTCATCGAAACAGGTATGGTCATTTAGTGCAGGGGGGAAAGCAAGATAGAGACAACAAAAAGAAAAGAAACAAGTGGGACCTCCCAACCATCCTCACACCCATTTAGCGCTGGGTAAAATCAAGACAAATTGGCAGAAACAATAGAGGAAAGCAAAGAAGTGAGCCCTACCTAGACTAACCTCCAAACAGCTGTTTAACTCTATCAATATGTAGTGTTTTACCACCGTATCCATACGACGAGGGGAACTCTGTGCCCTCACTTTCCAAAGAGGAAATTTACTCTGTAATCTGATCAGTACGCTTTGCATAGCAGTCTGTCAAAAGGATTTTTTGAGAAATACTGAAAGTTTCAAAGAGATCTTCGAACTAGAAGTATTCTAAAATGTGAAGAACACAACCCCCGGGGTACAAAATGACCCCAGACGTACGGATAGGGTTAATACAACAAACTTGTATGTAAGTCTGCTGACAGACTAAGAGACTGGCTGGACTGAAGAAGAAAGAAGCAGAAGGAGGAACCACACCACAGCAGTAACCAACACCCGCAGGAGAAGAGGTGTTTTTTTTTTCAATTCTGTTTTTGGGGGGCTTTTTTTTGTTTGAGAAAAAGAGTGGCACATTGATGCAATCACAGGTGTGTAGAGCTTGGAAAGAGTAAACAACTGACAGGAAGAAACAATAGAAAGACAGAACAACACAAGGACCTTAATCTGACGTACCATGGGACCCTCTAACCATCCACATAAGAAAAAAGATGACATGACAAGAACCTCAAGCAACCCACCACACCAACCACTCTCCGCATCAGCGCCACCGAACCCCCCTTCTTTCTGTCTGTCAGCTGCACTACTTATGGCCTCTATCCAGTCAACTTGAAAGATAGTGCACTTATCTTATGAAACAACAGACAAATTGAGAAAAGCACCATCCCCCATTAGCTATTTTCAAACACAATGGACTCCCAGAAAGCTAGCAGCTTAATCAATGACAAGTTTGAGAAAAGAGAAACATACCAACACAATAACAGCCATTTCAAACATGGAAAAAGCAAGACAATTATAGACCCCCACAAAATGGGAAAGAAAAGAAGAGGGAAGTACTAGTAGTGCCCTCCAACCATCCTTTGAATAGAACAAAGGGGGACGCCGACGGGCCACAACAGAACAATGTCACACAAAACTATTAGCACAAAGTCGACACACAAACAACAGCTAATATCACACCATCAAACGCTGACGCAAACTGATAAACCCTCATGTAGTAAAAATGTCAGTACCAAACAAAGTGAGATGTTTGAATTGCCGAAATGCTTATTTTTCATTTTTAAAAGTCTCACTCTTTACGTAATGTCTTTTACCCCCAAAAAATCACGCAATGAGAACATATTATGGTCCCAATGTATAGGAGAAAGATAACTCTTTTTATTTTGAACGTGCAACCTTGAACAACCTGCCGGTCTTGGTGCTACAAAAGGAAGGCATCAGATAACTTTTTTAATTCAAACAAACATAAGGAACCAGATAACTTTTTTAATTCAAACAAACGTAAGGAACCAGATAACTTTTTTAATTCAAACAAACGTAAGGAACCAGATAACTTTTTTAATTCAAACAAACGTAAGGAACCCAATAACTTTTTTAATTTTTAAAAAACGTAAGGAACAAGATATATTGGTCCATGTACGTGCTCAACCAACAGCAACACTCTATGTTCTCCAGGAAACTGATGGTATAACAAAATGAACCAGCCAGCAAAGTAAACGTTTGTGAGATGTAGGCTTTCCATCATTTATATAAATAATCACTTTTACTTTTACATTTACACAGCAACTTTTTCCAGTCTAAATCTCTGCAAAGAAAAGCCAGCAAAACCAGTCCCATTGCTGCTAACTGTTGGAAATGAGCAAAAATAGGCTGTACCCAGCGGCAGGTCAAGATGGAAGTTGTTGTCCACATAACACCACCCAACCCAATCAAACCCTTCACACTGTTTTTCTGTATTCAATTAATTCAAACTAAACCTGCAGCTAAAGATCTCTCAAATTGACTTATTATGGTGGGCTTTGATTCCATTATTACTTGCAAATCTGGTCTTGAAAGTTCATAATTTTACTACAGCATCCTCTAGACTGTGCAGAAATGCTAGAAAACCAAAAGCATATTTTCTGATACAAAAACAGAGCTCCCATATTCAGACATTAAAAAATGTATTTTACCATGGGGTTTTTTTTAATACTACACTGGTTGGCAGCTATGAATTTTGGAAAGAAAAAAAAACACCTCAAGGAATAAAAATACTTTTTTCATCTCCTGTATCACATATCTGTGACAATAAACACACATAGGTTGCATCAAAAGTCGGAAACAGGAGACAAAAAGAAGGGGGCACAGAAGCCTGAAAACCACATCCATAAAAGGGGGGAAACGGGTGAAACGGGCTCCTTGTTTGAGAACGTGGACTCAGCCCCAGGTAAACCTGGTTACGGTTTATAAAGGTGGAATAATTCCTGCCATTAATCAAGAACAACTTATGGAAATACATCACCCCTTAGATGGTCAGTGGCACGAAATAGGGTGAATAGAGACAGAAATTACCGGGAGAGTTGAAAGAAAAGGCATTTTTACCAGCAGTACCCTCCTCCACTCAAATAAATGGAGGAAAAAAAAACCGAAAGAAAAATATAAGTCATTTATGTACAAGGAAGGGTGATCAAACCTCGTTACGACAACCAAAGAAAGCATTTCTAAAATACATCTGGGATCACAAAACTGAACTATTATATTTGTGACAAATTCGCTGTCTATATCTTTTGTTAACAGCTCATAAAACAATTTTGTTTCCACCTTGTTATCTATCAAGGAAATGGAAAGACAACAATTTTCAAGTAATGAAGCAGATTGTATCAGCAGAAATGAACAGCCCATTATATTTTGTTGCCACAGCAAAAAGGCATTTAAGGCACCGTTCACAACATTGGTATTTATACTGACATTAAAATGTAACAATGGATGGATATAATCCTAAAGTACCGAAACAGCTAAATATTTCAGTGAATGAAAATGGAGAAAAAACACACATTTCTCACGATTTTAGTCTTTTAAAGAATATTATCACAATAAATGCAGATAAGCATTTTACAACAACTACGATGAAGAAAAAAGTGAGGAACGAAGAAACAAAAAAATACAACAAATAACGTGCTGCAAGCAAGATGTTACACACTGACACATCACAGGGTACAACACACTTCACACTTCTCCCTGCCAACCAATCTCCCAGGCAGGGGGAAGATTTTTAATACACCCCCCCCCCCCCTTCCCAACAACATCCAATTGGCAGCAAAAATATATATACATATATATAAGCGTGTGACAGGCTGCCGTATTTTAGAAATAAACATAATCGAACCAGAAGAAACAAGGAAAAGAGAACAGAAAAGTTAAGACAACTTCATACATTCCCTGCACTACGCAAGACTTCTGTTGTTACTCCAACTCAGCCACAATAGCATCTTCTAAATCTTGTCTTTTACTACCGTATACATGCTATCATTAATAAGCTTTATTCAAAGCACTTCATAAAAAACATAGCAATGTTTTCCTTAATTGCTTCATACCACAGTGCTGCGCTCACTTATCATTCAATCTACATCATGCACAAATGGCATCCATTGGTTCTTTGAAAATACGAACGCAACCTAAAAATAAAGAAAGGAAAACGGGAAAAAGAAAGAAAACCAAAAAAAAAAACCAACCAAACTTGTGCTGTGCTCATACAATTATCTTTGCAGCGTTGCTGTCAAACAGGTTAATTTCTACATTCTTCCTATCTCAAACCAAGAAGGGGGCAGACCAGGTGGGTCGAAGTGGGGATG
>NW_004797427.1:95846-113099 GCF_000002075.1 Aplysia californica | reverse complement strand
GGGGGTTGGGTTCGGGGGTAGGGATGTCAGTCGTAAAGATGGGGAAGTCAGAAACGAGGTTACAGTGAGCACAATGTGAGTAGTACAGAGTCCAGGGACGGGGTCATGAAATGATAAGGAACAGTGAGACAACATTCAATGCTTTGGTCAGTGTGTCTGACGGTTAGTCGCTCAGTTCGTTTGTACTTTGGACAAAGAGAAACGATGGCCACCTACATTTTTAGACTTTGTCTCTGCTTTTTTCTGTAACATAAGGGATACATGATTTGATTACCATACTATGACGGAGAAAGAAAAATATACACATCAAAGTTCTAGGAATACAAAGGAAAAACAATTTTAATAATAAAATAATGACAACGGGAACAATCATCTAGACACTGCAGGGTGAGTATATATAAACATGTGGCTCTCCTCTACTGCATTACTGTCTAGTTCAGTTCATAGAAAAATAAACAAGAACATTTATGTTAAATCTAATAAACTAATAATAAACTCTCAAAATTTCAATTCACCCCCCCCCTTTCTTCTCTCTCTACATCTTTTTTTCCTGTGCTTTCCAGCCGTCTGCCCAAGAACTTCCCTTGCTTTTCTTTACTTTACTTTTCCGATCCAGCGGCCATTTGGGTTCTAGCCCTTCGGTCTGTCAATATGGCAAAGAATTGACAGGTTTTAATCAGAAGAACTTCCCTTCAAATATAAATGTTCAGATTCTTCCTCCCCGATGCTAGCCAACTGGACAGGAAAAAGGTGGCCCTTTAGTTCAACTTTTGTTTTAGAAGCTAACCCCTTCACACATCTGCAAACATTGTGAGGTCAACAACACGTCTAGTCTCCCAGGAACAAACTCGTGTGTGTTCAGACATTGACTTGAAAAGGGGTCAAACAGCACATAACATGCGAGATAGAAAATCTTTCGAGCAAAAAATCTCAAAAAAGGGGGTAGAATAGGAAGGAAGAAAAACCAGTGAGAATGCTACAAACACAAAATGCTTGGTGGGGGTTCTGCACAACTAGCAGTCACTTCGAAGTTCACCGGCCTATCAAATGCGACAAGATCTAATAACAACTCTACAACAACATCTCATCCAGGCCTCATCTTTCACCCATGATACTCACATTTCAAACACTGTTTTCAAAACATAACTTGACTCCATTTTTTTTTTAAATTCAGATCCATTTCAGAGCTTTAAAAAGACGGCTAACAAAAAACCCTGGCCATGAGGACAACAACAAACAATCTCATTCTGTAGAAAGTCTCGACTCACATTTAACTTCACCTAAGAATCACATACCGTGGAGTCTGCTTACACCAAACAAAATAAAGGTAAAAAAAGATAATCCCAAGGAAAATCATATTTTTTTCTTCTATTTGAGCAACTTCTCTATACCAAAAATCCAGCCATCCCGCAGATTTCAATTCAAGCTGACTGCATTCTACATTGCATACTCTCAACTCCTTTCATTTTTGGGACAGACCTCATACATTTTTCCCCCCCAACTCTCTTCCTCTGACTCCAACAATTTAAGAGACTAATATACCTACTTCAACAATTCAAACAGCTCATACAACTTTCCAAACTTTCCTCAAATCTGGTTCATTAAATCAAATGACTAATATGACTGCAAAAACTCAAGGGACTACTAGAACTTTTTTAGAAATTTAAACAAGTAAGGCGACTCCTTTAACATGCCAAGTGACTCATATGACAGCCTCAGATATTCAAAATATTAACATGAACTTTGCAAAAATCCAATCCCTAACATTCAAGTGGTAAAGGTAACTAAAACCGCAATTGGCTGAAACGACTCCTTCAGAAGTTTAAGTGATGATATGGCTCCTTCAGCAATTCAAGAGACCAGTAAAAACAAATTGGTAACATCAAAGCCAACAAATCCAAGAGACTAAAGTGACCTCTGAAATCCAAGCAATGAATACGACTCCCAACAATTCAAAAGGCTAATACGACTCCATAAGAAACCCCAAACGATTAATATGAATCCTTCAAAAATTCTAAGTAACGAGTACCACTCCTTCAACAAATCAAGCAGCCAATAACTTTACTAATATCTAATCCAGCAAATACAAAATCCTACTCTATTTCCAGTACAAAAAGGGGAGGTGGGTATAAAAAAAAACAACCAAAAGTGAACAAATACCCAAACAGTCAGTTACAAAGTGTGGAACATCGGATTATATGGCCAACAAGGACACAAAAAGTATATATGCAAGGGGAGGAAAAGACATATCAAAGGAGAGTAACTCACCTTTTGAGCTTGCTGCACACGACTGCTGGTTCGGTTCTTCCTGGCTTTTGACTGAAGACGACAGAGACGGGAGAGAAATGAGTAAAGAAAACCGTGATGAGAAATGAGACGATTACACTAATCCTAAAGCCCTGTAGGTTTTAAGATTTGGGTTTTTGATCACTTGTTATATAAAAAAGACCTTTACGAGGGAAGACATTATTAAAGCATTTGTTGTTGTTTTCAAATCCCTTTAGCTGCGAGCATTTCGCTCTTGGCAGCGCAATGCCTCCCTCAAGTAACCACATGTCCTTGTCATCTGGTCAACGCCAGAGTAGAGCAGGCTTTGTAAGTCTGTAGGTGTGTGTAGGAGCTTGCGTCAAAGAACTGCCAGGTTAAAGCATAGGTAAAAGGAAAGAAGTTTAAAAAATAGAGGGAAATGTTTAGTCCAAATGAAAAAGCCAGAATCTCTTCTCCCTCAAGCAGGGTAATATACACTCAACTATTGACAACATTTCTTGTTAGCCGAGTGGGTTTAGCCCACTTATCCAGATAATTTGGTCATTTAAGAACCACAAGCTAAAAATAAAAGTTCAAAACAAAAGGAAAAGTAAGTAATACAACCAGAACAGAATTCCAACATTTTCTTTTCATGTGCACAAAAACAGTTTATTACAAAATGTTGTAATCTCTCTCTTACCAGCAACTAATTGTCACACGATCTTACCTTACACAATTTTATAACAACTCCTATCAACAATTAATTTCTAAATTGATTTCATAAGATTTCCCATCAAAAACAGTTCACCAAGCGATTTTGCTTTGTCTCCTATATAGCACTATTCACCTCAAACAAAAGCATGCCGTATCACTTACCAAATAGGGAGCTTTTTGATCCGGAGTGAGTTTTCTCCACAGCTTAGCAATTTGCTTGGATCTTTCAGTCCAGTCTGGAAGGAACAAAAAACAACGTAAAATACAAGTCAGTAACTACAAACTCAACTATGTTGAAATCCAACAAACATTTCCTAATGGAGCTCTAAAATTCCTTTTACCAACAACCAAGACAGCAGTTAGAGTTTTTGGCTCCAGTGATATAGCCTTGGAGGCATCACCATTCTATTTACGAACACGTACAGAGATAGACGAGACAGAACAGATGTGTATACAACCGAACCTGCTTTAACAGCCACCTGTCCAAAACAACAAGACAATCGAATGTACACACGACCCCTCCCATCACATTAAAAAAAATTAAAACAGCACTGTCCTAGTCAACCTTGACAATGGGCGACCGTCTTTGGTACTTTCGAAAATATGTCTCATCTCCATTACTCAAAATTACACTTTATTCATTTTTAGGTCAAAAACCAGAACTATTGTCATAACTGCTTTCAAAATATTTTTGTCACAAAACATGAAATAACCAAAAAGTTATTTTGTCACTTTGATAGCTTGTGGGGACATCTCATTCAGATAAGAAACATTTGTGATGCATCATGGTGAAATCAGGCGCTCGTCAAAATAATAAAATCAAAGAAATCTGCATTTTCATGAACGTTGAGCAATTTTTTTCAAATCTTTTTATTTTTGGGCTCAACATTTTCAATGTCCATTTAAAAACACATTCATGAGCGGATTTCACTGAAAATCTTTAATCAAAGGCAAATTTGCATTTTCCAAGGACTCTCAAGCTTTGGTAGTCATCAAACTGTACCAGCCATTTTCTCCCCAATTTTACTTCTGAAACCAAGCAACGCCATCTCCTTTAATTTCAAATAACTGGACCCCTATTCAAGACAGATGTGTAACTTTTTCAACGAAGGCAAGACAAATGAACCAGCTTTATGATGATACCAATAACTCCACATGACCAAAAATAGACGAGCACCTGATTCGACCGCGTCGTGACACATTTGGTTACCTGGGTATTTCTGCTTGAGGTCCGGGTGGCACATGTTGACGTAGAGCACACAAGAGATGGTTGCCTGATCCCCCATCTCCTCCTCCTGCTCCCACTTGAGGATGTTCCGCTTTGTGCTGCCTTGTGTGTCCTCCTCCGTGCTGCCCACCCACGGGCTCGATGACCCGGGACCCGGACCAGAGCCAGGGCCAGGGCCAGGACCAGGACCAGGACCAGGTCCAGGACCAGGACCAGGACCCATCGGACTCCCTGTGGTCGGGCTCATGCCTTGTGGGTAATTCTGCGGCATCTGAGACCTGCATGCACAAGACGTATGAATTTATTACCAAAGAACAAACCGTTTTTTAAAAATCAAAATCAAAATTGAATTTCAAACAAATAGAAGCTCCATCTATCTTTGTTTAGATGCTGCTAAGCCTTAATATAACAATCTTTGTTTAGATGCTGTTTAGCCTAAATATAGCTATCTTTGTTTAGATGCTGTTTAGCCTAAATATAGCAATCTTTGTTTAGAAGCTGTTTTTGAAGAAATGTGGCAAACTTTTACTGTGCAAGGGTTTTACTACTTCCCTCTTCCGCATCCCAAAACCATCACTTTTACAAACACAGCACAACAACAGTCATTTCAACAACACCAGCCTCAAAATTAAGTCTTTTTCAGCAGAATAAACACAAATTATTTGGGAACCACCTACCCAAAGCCTTGCCCATACGGCATTCCAAAGGGAGGCAAGCCCGGCGGTCCCTGCACAGGCCCAGGTCTCATCTCTGCCCCAGGCGACTGTGGGATATTCGGGTGGGGTGGCTGTTGGTGAGGCATGCCCCCCTGGGACGGGCCAGGCATGCTTGGAGGCAGGGACATGTTGAACTGACCTGTCGGAGATAGATGACCACAAAAACATAAGTATATCCAGTCGAATTTATTGTTTGTTTTGTTTTCATAAAGTTTTACGCGCTCGCAACTGTCGGAGTTGGATGACAAACAACAACAAAAATCTAACCTGATTCCAGAACTTGTTCAAATATTTTTTCATTCACAGCTATACATATTAAGGCCCTCAGGACAAAATGCTGATCCTCAGAACGAAAAAAAAATGCGTCAATCTTTCCAAAATCCTCCAACAACGCACATACACATCCAGCTGAAAAAAGGAACTTTCAGTAACATTTTGACACACACACACACACACACACACACACATACACATACACACACACACACACACTTTTCCTTTCACAAACAAACTGTGGACGCGGATAATCTGAAAGCCCACGATCGGATCATTTCTGAATTTCCCTAATACATTGTGCTATGACTCACCACTCGGGGATTCCCCGCCCTCTGACCGACCGGGCTGACTGTCCAGCACACCGGAGAAGATGTCCTCCACAGTCTTACTGTCTATGTGAACCAAACCTGGAAAGAGATTTGGAACTTTCTCATTTCATGATTTATCAACATGAACTAAACCTGGACAATTGGACAGAGATATGGAACCTTTTTCATTCTATGATCATCAATGAGAAAAAAACTTGGAGACTTGGAACTATTTTATTTCAAGATAATCATTTCGAACTAAACCTGGATAGAGACATTATGTAACTTTTTTCCTTTCAAGATCATAATTGTGAACTTAACCTGGATAGAGATGTGAAACTGTTGTATTTCAATATCATCAATGTGCACTAGCCCTGGGGAGGGTTATGGAAAACTATTAAATTTCATGACCAGCACAGCAAGCCAAAAGCAGAAAAGGCAGGTAACTGTGAGTACCAACACTAGTTCCCAAAAACCCAATGACATATTTTTTTTTTTATATCAATATTGTGAACACAGACCCTCTTTAGAAAGCAGTCATGAATCAGCTCCAGCAAAATCATTCACTTGAAACAGAAGATCACAAAGTAGTGTACTCGCACAAGCTAAAAATTGAGGATCGACGAAACTTGGCAGGACACACTGCACAAAGATTACCTTCAGTGAGCATGTGGTCAACATCTAGACCCTTGTCGATGTCCGAGGAGAGCATGTGGGCCAGGTTGTCCGGCAGTTCCCCAGATTTGGCCGGCACCGGATCCTTGCTGGTCACTGTCTCCATGTTATCCAGTGACAGGCCTGCATGGAATATTCATCATCAAGTGTTAAGACGAGAAATTTATTTACACCTTCTGAAATGAGCTTTCTTATATATGGAGAAGGTCAAGCATTTCATAATAAAGGTATTCCAAAACTTTGCAATAACAACGAAAATAGCTTCTATTGGGGTTTTGTTTGGACGGGACGGGGGGGGGGGGGGGGGGGCAGGGGTTTAATGAAAGTACATGCTCTACAAGATATCCTGAAAAAAAGGAATTGAGCTTTTATTCGTGACTGGAAGCCTCGTGAACTATGTAAATTGTATCAATGGGTGCACAAAACATTATTTCATAATCTTCCCAAATTGTGAGTTATTTCATTTATACAAAATGTCAGCAGATTAAGAATTTCAAATTCTTACATTAAAGAAGTGTACTTTTAACTATACCAGGTAACAAATGTGAAAATACAAAGGATTCCTTTAAACATACCATCATCCTTGAGCTCCTCGTTGATGAGACTGAGAATATCGTCACTTTCGTGGAATTCTGGGAGGATATCTTTCAGGTCTGACTCATCTGGGACACAAGAATGAAATGCTTTGTTTTTAATTTGAGAAAATGACACATTATACAAAGATGTTATTGGAAAAGCTTAAAAACAAACTGTGCAGAATTAAAGAAGGAAACTTTAATTCTGAGCAACTGTCTTCAGGCTGCTTATGGTATTCTTAGCATCATAGAACAAGTTCCGTGAGAGAACCAAACTATTGTTTTTTGGGGGGTTTTTGTAAGTGTTTTACTGCGCTCGCAACTGCATACGGTCGGTCATATGAGCATGCAGGACACATCAAACATTTTTTGTTGGAAGGAAATTTTTGAATTTTGCCAGGGTGGTGGCCGAAGCCTACTGTTATCAATTTTGGACCACCAAGGAATCTTTAACGTATGCAACTTGCACACTGGACCTCTGAGGTTTTTCGCCCTTATCCGAGAAGGCTAGGTGTAGATTTTACCTACCATAAGATTAGGGGTGTGGCTGAAAAACAGAAGAAGGAGCCAAGGAGAAGCAGTAGAAAAGCTGCAGTAAGAGTCAGGAGCCCAAATGAGGAGGGGGCAAAGGAGGTGAGTGAGTGGGGGGCAGAAAGAGGTGACGAAAGCAGACGAAAGAACATTGTTAGAAAGCAGGAAAGAATATGAAAGGGGAACATTTTTTAGAGAAGGAAATTTTCAGTCGCTATCCGCATTCGAACCCGGGACCTATTGAATGAGAGGCCAACACCTGTCTCTAGACCACGAGAGCCCCAGAAAACTATTGTTTTCAACATATATCCATTCAAAAATAAAACGCACAACGCATGCATCCTGAAAAGCAGATAGAAAGGAGTTGGGAGTCAAGACAAAAGCTGCCACAATTCACACAAAAAATACATTAAGACCAGATACCATTGAAAGAATACGACAGAGCAGACCAAATAAATGTTTATTGGCTTTGTTTCAGTCTTAACATAGGAAAAGGTGAGACAAGAAGCCTTCGAATTCGGATCAAGTGTGTTCTGCCTCTATGAGCGTCTTTACACTTTAACTCCAGAGAACAACCTAGCTTTTAAGAACTATTAAAAGTCAGGGAGATAACACAATTACCTTTGTCATTCTTTTTCCGGTATGGCAAAAAAATTCTTGTGACTTGTTACGCATTGTCAATACTGGACGGTTGGGTTTCAAATACTAAACACCTAGGGGTTTTTTTCACAAGTCGTAAGGCTGACTTAGAACTGTTTTTATTATAAGTTTACTAAAAACAACAAAAATGGCAAATTATTTTATAACTGCAACATAACATCTGGGCAGGTTAGAAAAAATGCAATCAACACCTGAGACAGCAAAGCACAACAACAATTACATTATACATCCTCTTCTCACACTTCTTCAGCAAAACTCACTCATTTCAAGCAGGTAGGAAAAAAAAAAACCCACTCACCCAAACTCTGAATGTCCTCGCTCTGTTCTGACCCCGACAACGATGTGTGAGACCTTGGCACAGGTCCAGCAGCTGGGCCGGGCAGTCCTGAGGTGACACTGTCCAGATCTGTCGCAGAACCCAGAGGTTTCACAATAGGTGTATCTTTACCTGAAGGAAAGGGAATTCCATATGGAGTGCGCTGACCTTGCAACATTTTTTTTAAAACAAGAGTTTACCACTAACAGAAGTGAAAACATAAGACTAGCAAAGGATTTCAAATTAATTGAAAGTTTGAAGTTTGTTTTAAGGGTAGAGTTTAGACAGCAACGGGTCCATGATGAGACATGACTGGAATACATTTTTAGTTTCTTGGAAGAGATTTCTGGCATGTGCAACACAATTAGGTCATACATGTGCCAAAGAACAGGGGAATTAATTATAATAATAATAATAATAACAAATAGCATTTATACTGCGCATTTCCATTTCCTAAAAGATGCTCAATGCGCATTACAATGAAAAAGACATCACATCTTAAAAATTAATCGACACAAATGTGTACGTAAAACAAAGTATTATACATATAATATAAATGCATATGTGTAAAATTTTATACCAGAAAAACAGTCTCGCAGTGAGGTTGAAAATGTGTTCACTAAAAATATACAATGCAATATAAATTCACGAACAGTCAAAATACAGTTGAAACGTGAGTAACTAGAAACATTCATTAAAACATTAATTCTATACAGATAGAAAAACATTTCCACTCTCTCTCTCTCTCCCTCTCTCTTTCTCTCTCTGTCTGTCTGTCTCTCTCTCTCTCCCTCTCTCTCTCTCCCTCTCCCTCTATCTCTTTCTCTCTCCCTCTCTCGCTATCTCTCTCTTTTCTCTCTCTATCTCTCTCTTTTTCTCTCTCTCATTCTCACTCGCTATTTCTTCAGTCTCACAGTCTGCATACACATGCATATATATCACAGTACATCATTATGACAGGTATGCTTTTGTGAATAAAAAATGCTTCAGCTGATTTTTGAAAATGGAAATTGTTGGGGCAGATCTTATTTTATATGGGATTTCGTTCCATACCTGGGGACCAAAGAACAAAAAGGAACGCTCGCCGTATGTTTTGTAGTTTTGTTTTGGAGTTTTAAGAATTAGATTGTCAGAGGCTGATCTAAGGGCTCTAGGTGGATTATGTAATTCCAGGAATGTTTTAAGATAAAAAGGTGCACTATCATTTATACATTTAAAACAGAGAACGGCAGTTTTGTATTTAATCCTTTCTTTTATTGGCAGCCAGTGTAATAAGAGAGTAATCTATCCAAAGAAAAGGTGGAAAGATAATAACAATAGATGTTTGATAGAAATAAAGAAGCAAACCCCACTAGAGTGACCGCAAACATTATTTAGAAAGGTATTCTTAACACTCAATTCAACAACGGGGGGGGGGGGGCGCATGTCCGGGGCAGCTGCTAAAGCAGATTTTAACCCAAACCATCCTAGCTACTTACCAGTGACAGGAACCATCTTTGCTGGGCTTCCGTTGATGGAGCGTTCATAGTCTGAGTCTGACTCTGTCTTCAACAAGCCCTTCGTGGACTCCTTCATTTGGTCAAGGATGGACTTGCCAAAAAAGGCCTCCTAAACAAATGGGGGGGAAGGAACACACCCGTTTTTGTTTAGCTTGTTTTTGTGTGTGTGGTTTTTTTTATGATACCAAAAAACTGCCTTCAGTACAATATATATATATATGAACATATCATGTACATAAAAAAGATGAAACATCCTGCATCCTCTTGCATAAAAAATATACATACACACTGTAAAGTTCAATAATCTTAATCAAGAGAAATTAATGGTTGACGGTAATTTGTTTCAGGAATGACATCCAGCTTGAGTTGGGTTGTTTTGGGGTTGTTTTTGTTTTTTTTTCTTTGGGGGGGGGATTCATCTTTAAAATGGCATAAAGACTCAATGAACATAATGTCACACAACGCAGACTACAATTAATTCAACTACACCAACAACACTGCAACATAAGCTTTGACATATTCTGCCCAAGGCTTGGCCTACCTGCATGTATAACGGAAACTGTTCTTCCATTTTAGATTTCTTTATTTTCCTTCGTCGCTTCGGCGGCTTTTCTACTTTCTCTCCAGCCTGCTCAGCTCCTGTTAACACACAAATATACCAGCATAAAATAATTACACACGAACAAACGAACAATTTATTTCTCAGGCAACAAACCGTTCTTCTTCTCACTATTTGTAGATTCTACAGCTCCCTCTCCCAACGTGGGCTCTCGGCATTTTACATTAAATCCATGTATTTAAAAATATTCAGGAACACAATAGGCCCTCTACTAAATCAAATGCCCAAACTTTTCACTGAGAGTTAAAACTATTTTGCTCATATTTTAATAGCACTTGACAGTTTGGGAGATTTTCCCTTTGACTATCTAAAAGTCTTCTGACAACTTTGTTTTCACTCAAACTCTTCAATTATGTAATTTCAGGACACAAAATTCATTCAGGAAGTATTAACAACATCTAGAGGAAACGTACATTCAACTTAACATTTGTTCACGTACCTTTCTCTTGATCTTCTTGCTCCTCATACGAAGCTTGGCGCTTGGCTATCCACTGGCGTGATCTTTGCCGGACAATGAAGCCACCAACACCTGAGAAACAAAGAAAAAACATTGACCACAACTCATTTCAAAGGCAGAAATTCATCACATACGTTGTGGTAACAATCATTCTTTGGGTTTAAAAAATAAGAATAAGACTTTAAGACTGGCAACCTAACACAGATTCTTAGACTTACAATTAAATAATCAAACCTGCTTTAACTGCCACCTTTAAAAAAGATAATCCCCTGTGTAAACGATCACTTCGCATTTCCCATGTTGCAGTTGTTGTTGTTTTTTTTGGGGGGGGGGGTTTAAACACAATAAGAATATTGTCAAAGATGGCCAACTCTTTTAGGTGGCCACTCTTCTGCTCCTAATGGGTCGTGTTATTATAATAAATAGCATTCGTATAGCCCATAACCCCGCTCCACAGCAAGCTCTATGCGCTTTACACTATATTAGGCAATCTTAGGCAATTTCGACTCTAAATATGGCACACAAGACAATGGTATCTTACCTAAACCAAAGACACGTCTCGGCTTCCTCTTCTTCACTCCGTCCTCCCCCACGTCCTCCTGTGAGGGTTCTCCAGGCTCCACGACAGACCCTGATGGAGCCTCCTCAGAATCTTCAGACTCTGTGAGGACAAGACAATTCACAGAGGTGAGCAATTGTTTGTTTGTTTTAGTGAGTTATACAGCACCAAGGAGGAAGAGAAGTTATAGACCTTGGGTAAAAAAGAGAAAAGTAACAGGAATAACAACAAGCGACTCGTAATGATCACAAACGCCACAATTTGCTACAGCAGCACTTTTTCCGTTCCTAGCGTGGTGCGTTTATCTGCATAACCATATAATTAGTCGAATTAACCTTCTAATGGCTTTGCTTGTGACCTTCAAGCGCTATAACTTTCCATCAACAGAACACTGGTGATCTGTTGGGACAGAATCATAATATCAAAATATGTCAGTCTTAATTTTCTTGCTTTTCTGGCTACCTCTGCTCTACAAACTGTTTTTCTCAAAAACCCTGCTGCCACAAGTCACAACTTTAGATTTTTTACACGCAACTTTGAATTTTCTTTCTTTAAAGATTGCAAATGACACACAACCAAGATAAAAACTATCACAAATGACACAAAGACTTACGAAAGACTTTTCTTGGTGGTGGTGGTTGCTGCTGCTTGGTCAGTTTCTTGGGGTTGGTCACTTGTAGCTTCTGTATCTGGTTGAGGCCGCTGGCGAAGAGGAAAACTCCGTCCACCAGGAACTGTCGGGGGGGCTCGGGCTTGGGGGGGACATAAGGCAAGGCGGGGGGCGGGGTGGGCTGGGGCTCTTCCTTGGGCGGAGACGGGGGAGGTGGGGGAGGGGGCACTGAAACAACAAAAGCAGACATGTCAGAGACACTCTTGTTTTCACTCCACACTCTATATTTTCCCTCTCACTGAATTGATGGTGACAGCCACTCACTCTTTTAAGTTTTAGTTTTAGTAAGAGTTTAACAACATTTGCAACATAATAAGGTCGTCTGAGTGCCGAAAATTATAGAGGTGTTCCGAGAGAGTAACAAACACAAAAAAGGAGGAGGACAGATAAGGACGATAGATGTTTGATAGGAAAGAAGGAGCATGTCACACCAGAGCACCCGCCAACCAACCACCCACCCACTCTGAAAAACTGTTAGAGAACAAAGAGATAGAACAGGGATTGTGCTATCGTGCTGCATTTAAAACTTATGGGGTTTTCGAGAAGAGAACTTTTGACAAGCTTTTTTACTTTTCCGACCCAGTGACCATCAGTTCTAGCCCTTCGGCTTATGACAAAGCTTCAAAAATAAAATAAACAAACATTGTGACAGCCTTATATCCAAGTAATGAGCTTTGTGTGCCTAAACAATGGAACGTTGTACTCATAAGGGATTCTACTCAAAAACTGAACATTAGAACATAAGACAAAGGCAAAATTTTACTACGAAATACAAGTTCAGTACAGTTTACCAGTTCCTTTGACTAAATAAGACCATGGAGCAATGTGTAAAGAGGAAGCATACAGGAATCTCATTAATCAACCAGAATCCCTGAAAACCAAGGCAGGGTCAAATGAATTAAAATAAACACCAACCATGATAAATAAACTTCCATTTTTTAAAGGCCTTCGCCCATCTTTCTCGGCAACTGATGCCCATCGCTTTCACCAACCCTCCCACCCACAAACACAAAAATCCAACAAAAGTAAAATAAACTCACATGGACCAATCTTGCCCGTTTTGGGGCGGCAAAAGAGGCAGTGGTACCCGTAGTCGGCTGCTATTTCAGCCTCGTCTTCACAAGTCAAATCATCACATTTACAATGGAGCCACCTGCAAAGAACAAACGCACAAATACATTCACTCAGTTACCAGCAGAACTCTTTATGGTAGTAGAGAGTCTTCAATTCTGATCACAAATATTTTAGTTTTTTAGTCTTAGTAGAGGGTTTTACAGCGCTCGCAACTGCATAAGGTCATATGAGCGTCAGAAGATTAGAGGTGTAACAAGAGAGTAACAAACATTAAAAAGATGAAGGGGAGATAAGGACGATAGATGTCTAAGGGGAGATAAGGACGATAGATGTCTAAGGGGAGATAAGGACGGTAGATGTCTAAGGGGAGATAAGGACGGTAGATGTCTAAGGGGAGATAAGGACGGTAGATGTCTAAGGGGAGATAAGGATGATAGATGTCTAAGGGGAGATAAGGACGATAGATGTCGAAAAGGAAAGAAGGAGCAAACCACACCAGAGCACCAACCAACCACCCACTAACAAAAAATGGCAAAAAAATACTTGGCAAGGGCAAATAAAAACAAGAAGATGAAAAAAGTAACAACATACATAAACAAATAACAGTCTATTTTACGGCTCTTGCATTCACCACAACGGTCATTTTAAAAGCACTTACAAGCTCAACTAGCAAAAAGCGTCAAGATTATTGGACGTATCATGAGGACCAATACAACAGATACCGCTTAATTAACCTAGACCAAACACTGCCCACCATCATCACAGGAAAGTGTAGACCAATACGTCAAATACAGTTTATCAGCTTAATTAACTTAGACCAAACACTGCCCACCACCACCACAGGAAAGTGTAGAACAATACGTCAAATACAGTTTATCATCAATCACCATGGACCAGCGCCCCCTGCTGAACATTGCCCTGCATCATTACAGAGACAAAACTTTGGGAACAATACAGCATTAACTTCTGATCAATAACAAGAGACCAGCACCCACTAACAACCGACACATGGACAGAAATGTGAACCAATATGGCACATAAACCGTATCATCAATCATGACTGACCAACGTGTTTACCCATCTACCACAGAGACAAAATACTGAGCCAATACAACATAAACACTATCACCAATGTACAATGGGAGTGTAGAGTGGGACTCGCTCGGTCCCCGAGAGGACGGTCCCAGCGTCCGGTCAGATCACAGGGTATATGAAGTATTTACGCTAATACAAACTCTTACGAATCCAAATAGATTTTTATTTTGACCCAGAAGTGTTGGATACATGTATAAACTACTTCCTCTTTCACTTTGACACAGCTTTAGCCATTTTATGAACATTTTGCGTGTGTCCGCATTACAGGTATCACGAGATCTGGACACATTTTTTTTGTCAAAACATGGAAAATAATTCCGGGGTTAAAGAGTTCGCCCACCTGTCACACTGCTGGCACTGTATGATGAGCTGGTCCATGAGGTAGCTGTCCTGGCACACGGGGCAGTAGAGCTTGCTGTGGCACGGGCTGCACTGTGTGTAGTTGTTCATCCATTGGCACTCGTAGCCCGGCGACGTGGAGCCACAGTTGACACACATGACACACCTGGATAGCAGCAGAGAGGAGTCAATGACATGACACGGGGGGGTCCGCATTGTTTGTTTTGAGTGAAGAGAAGCACATTAACACAATGGTGGTTGCTTAGGGCAGGGAAAGAGTTATTTGTTTGATTGTTTGTACGTTTGAGTAAAGAGAAGTGCATTCAACACAATAGCAATCCCTCTGAGCAGTGAATAAAGCAAATAGTTTGTTTGTTCGTTTGAGTAAACAGAAGCATATCACCACAATAAGGTCCACGTAGTGCAGGGAAAGAAAAAGGCTGGCGACCAAAAACAATTGTTTTTATTTTTTAAATGACAGAAACCACCAGTACACTCTATGACCACACACTGAGAGAGGATAGCAGTGCCAAGGCTGGGTTGTTTGTTTTAGTAGAGGTTTTACTGCGCTCGCAACTGCATAAGGTCATATGACCGCAAAGGGGTGGATGTAAACAGAGAAGTACTTACAGGGAATCAGACTTACTCTGCTCACCTCTCTAGCTTCAACAGCACAAAGTCTGCTTCAGCTGTCAAGGCATCCCGGTAATAGCGGGTCAAAAGAGTGTGACACACATACAAAAGAAGTAGAGGAAAATGACGATAGTAAGGATTAGGAAAGAAAAAGCAGCAGTTCCCTGTTGCAGTTCAGGCACTGTTATGAGCATGAGATTGTTGGATCAGCCCATTTACAATTCTACTGTGCATTAGAACGAGAAATTCTTTGGGAATGGCCTAAAGATACTTCAATCAGTGGCACTGCCGGGGGGGGGGGGGGGGGGGGGGGGGGTTGAAGGCTGGGTTAAAGTGAGCACACACACACAGCATAGGTATGATAGGGACAGACTAAGATGTTTGCACAAAGAAGAAAGACAAGAGGCAAATGTCCCTGCAAACTGTGCAGCAGTCTCAGTATGAGACGTGCCGTCAAGGTCTGCAGGTTTTTCCTTTAGCACCCAAGGGAAAGGCTCTCTGACATGTGGTCAGATAGCGGCAAGGAGTGCTACAACAAACCCACAATATTAAATAGGGAATAAAAGAACATCGAAACTGAAAACAGCTGAACACAAAATGGAGACTTCAAAAAGGCTAGCACCTCATTTTGCTGGTTCAATGAAACACCTATAACATGCTAATCAAAGCCTATCATCATTTTTAAAGATTTGCTTTAGTTTAGGTGTAAATGCCCATAATTTTTCTACCTTAATTTCAAATCGAACATCTCAATATTAAATAAATACATGAATATTCAAGTTAGAACATTTATACTGAAGTTAAAGCATATAAGAAACAAAACAAGATTCAGTTAGGTGTTTCATGTTCAATACAAGGCTTTCGCTATAATAGAGTTACAGCTTCATGCCAGAGCACCTTCCAAGCACTTGTTGACAGATGCCCTTTTTTTCAAATAAATTTGTTCAATGTCTTCAAAAATACTAGCTTTGAAGAAGCAAAACAAAACATTTAGCAACATCTGTGAAACTCACACCAAGAGACAAATGTCCCTGCAAATTGTGCAGCAGTCTCAGTATCAGACGTGCCGTCAAGGTCTGCAGATTTTTCATCTAGCACACAAGGGAAAGGCTTTCTGACCTCTGATGGTCAGACAGCGGCAAATAGTGCGGTATAACATATCAATTTTCAAGAGCACATTTTTTTTTTTAAACCATCTTGTAGTGAGTGTGCTTTTGTCGTTTCTACTACTCACCACTTGCACTTCCAGTTTCCCTTGGGCACGGTCTTGAGTGGAGGGTCGAGACAGTAGGTGTGGTAGCTGATGTCGCAGTCGTCACAGAGCAGGAGCAGACCCTCGTCGTCGGGGCCCCCACAACCCTCGCACACCGTGCAGTCCATGCAGCGCCAGCCCTTCTGCAGCATCACTTTGGTCACCTGTAGGTTTGAAAAAAAATTAATTTTTTAAACATTTTGTTAAGCCCCCAACAGCATAAAGTGTGTCATTACGAGGCAGGCTGCATTAATTCAGCCTGTCATGACAAATATGGGTAGAACAGCACACAGCAACCATAAAATCAGACTAAGATATAATGATAAAACAAATGCCAGGAACATAAAGAGTTTTCTGCATGCAACGATGAAGAGCTAAACCATTACACCACAAACACCAGTCTCTAGGTGGGCGGATTTATTTTTTTTATGTATGAGTTTTTACGCTCCCAATGACACAGTTCTGACTCCGACTGTCAGGGCCAACCCAGGCTGAGAGGGATACAGCTTCCTTGCAGAAAGAAAAAGACACCATAAAAAGTCTTCCCACTATGAAACCAGGAATCTTTCTCAGACCAACAATTTTCCTGACTACATAAACCTGTCCCACAAACTATCATACGAAAGAGCAGTGGGAACTTCAAACTTTAAACTGTTTGATTCCAAACATGTTATCAATCCAATGTCCCTGCAAATTGTGCAGCAGTCTCAGTATCACACGTGCCGTCAAGGTCTGCAGATTTTTTATCTAGCACCCAAGGGAAAGGCTCTCTGACCTCTGATGGTCAGACAACGGCAAGGAGTGCGGTAT
>NW_004797427.1:56871-95746 GCF_000002075.1 Aplysia californica | reverse complement strand
TCTGACCTCTGATGGTCAGACAACGGCAAGGAGTGCGGTATAACATTCACTTCTGAAAACAAACACCTGCTAACCAAAACAGCCCCAGCACAACAGCTCTTTTAAAACACAAGGGCCTGTATGTGTCGTTTAACGCCAAGGGAAAATAGTAAGACAAAGACAAAGACTGTAGGGGGGACAGAAAGAAAGTATGAACTACCAGTGGCACCCTCCATCTACCCACAGCTACAGATTTCAGAAAACAGAAACATTATCAACAACACCATTCTGCCAAAAAATAACACACACCACAGGGCAGTGCTTGCACACCATAGAAATAATGATCACATCAGAACAAAAATCTACTCCTAATTTAATCAAAGAAATTGGCTCATTCATTTGAGAACAAGATCCACTTGAACGAGACATGCTCAGCAGACTAAAATTTCCTTTAAGAGACAAATGTCCCTGCAAATTGTGCAGCAGTCTCAGTATCAGACGTGCCGTCAAGGTCTGCAGGTTTTTTTATCTAGCACCCAAGGGAAAGGCTCTCTAACCTCTGATGGTCAGAAAGCGGCAAGGAGTGCGGTATAACATTCACTTAAAAAAACAAACACCTGCTAATCAAAATAGCCCCAGCACAACAGCTCTTTTAAAACACAAGGGCCTGTATGTGTCGTTTAACGCCAAGGAAAAAGGTAAGACAAAGACAAAGATCGTAGGGGAACAGAAAGGAAGTAGGAACTACCAGTGGCACCTTCCATCTACCCACAGGCACAGATTTCAGAAAACAGAAACATTTAAATTATCAACAAGCAGAACACACTATTCGACAACAAAAAACAAGACAAACCACATGGCAGAACTTGGATATCATAGAAATAGCACTCAATGAGAAAACTAATTGTATCAAAGAATTTGCTCATTTACTTAGAGAACACAACCCGCGTGAATAGATTTCCTCTAAGCTAACAGGCAAATGTCCCTGCAAATTGTGCAGCAGTCTCAGTATCAGACGTGCCGTCAAGGTCTGCAGATTTTTTATCTAGCACCCAAGGGAAAGGCTCTCTGACCTCTGATGGTCAGACAGCGGCAAGGAGTGCTGTTTAACATTCATTTCTTTAAACAAACAAACAAAAGAGCTTGCATCTTCTAAACAAACCAGCCCCAACACCAAAGCTCTCTCAAAATCCAAGGGCCTATGTGATCAAAATGAAATCAGGCAATCTGTTAAGTTCTTGATCAAGACAAGAGAAACACACTGACATAGTGCCATTTTGTGCAGGGGAAAAGGTAAGACAGACAGACAGAAACAACAATAACCACACCATTGAGCAAAAAACTAAAAACATGCAACAGGGCAGGGCCTGTACACAATTGAAATAATATTCAGATTAGAAAAGATCTGAACTAATTTCATCAAAGAGTTTGATCATTTTTTTTACAACAAAACCCACATGAACAAAGTGACACGGTCAGCAGACTCAAACACATTTCCTCTAAGCTAACAGACAAATGTCCCTGCAAATTGTGCAGCAGTCTCAGTGTCAGACGTGCCGTCAAGGTCTGCAGATTTTTTATCTAGCACCCAAGGGAAAGGCTCTCTGACCTCTGATGGTCAGACAGCGGCAAGGAGTGCTGTATAACATTCACTTCGGAAAACAAACACCTGCTAACCAAAATAGCCCCTGCACAACAGCTCTTTTAAAACACAAGGGCCTGTATGTGTCGTTTAACGCCAAGGGAAAAAAGTAAGACAAAGACAAAGACTGTAGGGCGGACAAAAAGAAAATATGAACTACCAGTGGCACCCTCCATCTACCCACAGCTACAGATTTCAGAAAACAGAAACATTATCAACAACACCATTCTGCCAAAAAATAACACACACCACAGGGCAGTGCTAGCACACCATAGAAATAATGATCACATCAGAACAAAAATCTACTCCTAATTAAATCAAAGAATTGGCTCATTCATTTGAGAACAAGATCCACTTGAACGAGACATGCTCAGCAGACCAAAATTTCCTTTAAGAGACAAATGTCCCAGCAAATTGTGCAGCAGTCTCAGTATCAGACATGCCGTCAAGGTCTGCAGGTTTTTTATCTAGCACACATGGGAAAGGCTCTCTAACCTCTGATGGTCAGACAGCGGCAAGGAGTGCCATATAACATTCACTTTTTTAAACAAACACCTGCTAACCAAAATATCCCCAGCACAACAGCTCTTTTAAAACACAAGGGCCTGTATGTGTCGTTTAACGCCAAGGAAAAAGGTAAGACAAAGACAAAGATCGTAGGGGAACAGAAAGGAAGTAGCAACTACCAGTGGCACCTTCCATCTACCCACAGGCACAGATTTCAGAAAACAGAAACATTTAAATTATCAACAAGCAGAACACACTATTCGACAACAAAAAACAAGACAAACCACATGGCAGAACTTGGATATCATAGAAATAGCACTCAATGAGAAAACTAATTGTATCAAAGAATTTGCTCATTTACTTAGACAACACAACCTGCGTGAATAGATTTCCTCTAAGCTAACAGGCAAATGTCCCTGCAAATTGTGCAGCAGTCTCAGTGTCAGACATGCCGTCAAGATCCGCAGATTTTTTATCTAGCACCCAAGGGAAAGGCTCTCTGACCTCTGATGGTCAGACAGCGGCAAGGAGTGCTGTTTAACATTCACTTCTTTAAACAAACAAAAGAGCTTGCACATGCTAACCAAAACAGCCCCAACACCAAAGCTCTTTTAAAACACAAGGGCCTATGGTCAAAATGAAATCTGACAATCTGTTAAGATTTAGATTTAGAAAATACAAACACATTGACAAAGTGTCATTTCGTGCAGGGGAAAAAGTTTTTAAAAATAGACCACAAAAAAAAAACAATGACCAAGCCATTGTTAAAGTTAAAAAAACAAAACTACAAACATGTCACAAGGCATTGTAAATCAGTCTCCAAAAAAAAATCGACACTAAATTTTATCGAATACTTTGATCATTATTTTTGACAACAAGACACGTATGAACAACGAAACACGTTCAGCAGAATCAACTTCCATCTAACAGACAAATGTCCCTGCAAATTGGGCAGCAGTCTCAGAGTCAGACATGCCGTCAAGGTCTGCAGATCTTTTATCTAGCACCCAAGGGAAAGGCTCTCTGACCTCTGATGGTCAGACAACGGCAAGGAGTGCTGTATAACATTCACTTCGGAAAACAAACACCTGCTAACCAAAATAGCCCCTGCACAACAGCTCTTTTAAAACACAAGGGCCTGTATGTGTCGTTTAACGCCAAGGGAAAAAAGTAAGACAAAGACAAAGACTGTAGGGCGGACAAAAAGAAAATATGAACTACCAGTGGCACCCTCCATCTACCCACAGCTACAGATTTCAGAAAACAGAAACATTATCAACAACACCATTCTGCCAAAAAATAACACACACCACAGGGCAGTGCTAGCACACCATAGAAATAATGATCACATCAGAACAAAAATCTACTCCTAATTAAATCAAAGAATTGGCTCATTCATTTGAGAACAAGATCCACTTGAACGAGACATGCTCAGCAGACCAAAATTTCCTTTAAGAGACAAATGTCCCAGCAAATTGTGCAGCAGTCTCAGTATCAGACATGCCGTCAAGGTCTGCAGGTTTTTTATCTAGCACACAAGGGAAAGGCTCTCTAACCTCTGATGGTCAGACAGCGGCAAGGAGTGCCATATAACATTCACTTTTTTAAACAAACACCTGCTAACCAAAATATCCCCAGCACAACAGCTCTTTTAAAACACAAGGGCCTGTATGTGTCGTTTAACGCCAAGGAAAAAGGTAAACAAAGACAAAGATCGTAGGGGAACAGAAAGGAAGTAGCAACTACCAGTGGCACCTTCCATCTACCCACAGGCACAGATTTCAGAAAACAGAAACATTTAAATTATCAACAAGCAGAACACACTATTCGACAACAAAAAACAAGACAAACCACATGGCAGAACTTGGATATCATAGAAATAGCACTCAATGAGAAAACTAATTGTATCAAAGAATTTGCTCATTTACTTAGACAACACAACCTGCGTGAATAGATTTCCTCTAAGCTAACAGGCAAATGTCCCTGCAAATTGTGCAGCAGTCTCAGTGTCAGACATGCCGTCAAGATCCGCAGATTTTTTATCTAGCACCCAAGGGAAAGGCTCTCTGACCTCTGATGGTCAGACAGCGGCAAGGAGTGCTGTTTAACATTCATTTCTTTAAACAAACAAACAAAAGAGCTTGCATCTTCTAAACAAACCAGCCCCAACACCAAAGCTCTCTCAAAACCCAAGGGCCTATGTGATCAAAATGAAATCAGGCAATCTGTTAAGTTTTTGATCAAGACAAGAGAAACACACTGACATAGTGCCATTTTGTGCAGGGGAAAAGGTAAGACAGAGAGACAGAAACAACAATTACCACACCATTGAGCAAAAAACTAAAAACATGCAACAGGGCAGGGCCTGTACACAATTGAAATAATATTCAGATTAGAAAAGATCTGAACTAATTTCATCAAAGAGTTTGATCATTTTTTTTACAACAAAACCCACATGAACAAAGTGACACGGTCAGCAGACTCAAACACATTTCCTCTAAGCTAACAGACAAATGTCCCTGCAAATTGTGCAGCAGTCTCAGTGTCAGACGTGCCGTCAAGGTCTGCAGATTTTTTATCTAGCACCCAAGGGAAAGGCTCTCTGACCTCTGATGGTCAGACAGCGGCAAGGAGTGCGGTATAACATTCACTTCTGAAAACAAACACCTGCTAACCAAAATAGCCACAGCACAACAGCTCTTTTAAAACACAAGGGCCTGTATGTGTCGTTTAACGCCAAGGGAAAAAAGTAAGACAAAGACAAAGACTGTAGGGGGGGACAAAAAGAAAGTATGAACTACCAGTGGCACCCTCCATCTACCCACAGCTACAGATTTCAGAAAACAGAAACATTATTAACAACACCATTCTGCCAAAAAATAACACACACCACAGGGCAGTGCTAGCACACCATAGAAATAATGATCACATCAGAACAAAAATCTACTCCTAATTAAATCAAAGAATTGGCTCATTCATTTGACAACAAGATCCACTTGAACGAGACATGCTCAGCAGACCAAAATTTCCTTTAAGAGACAAATGTCCCAGCAAATTGTGCAGCAGTCTCAGTATCAGACATGCCGTCAAGGTCTGCAGGTTTTTTATCTAGCACACAAGGGAAAGGCTCTCTAACCTCTGATGGTCAGACAGCGGCAAGGAGTGCCATATAACATTCACTTTTTTAAACAAACACCTGCTAACCAAAATATCCCCAGCACAACAGCTCTTTTAAAACACAAGGGCCTGTATGTGTCGTTTAACGCCAAGGAAAAAGGTAAGACAAAGACAAAGATCGTAGGGGAACAGAAAGGAAGTAGCAACTACCAGTGGCACCTTCCATCTACCCACAGGCACAGATTTCAGAAAACAGAAACATTTAAATTATCAACAAGCAGAACACACTATTCGACAACAAAAAACAAGACAAACCACATGGCAGAACTTGGATATCATAGAAATAGCACTCAATGAGAAAACTAATTGTATCAAAGAATTTGCTCATTTACTTAGACAACACAACCTGCGTGAATAGATTTCCTCTAAGCTAACAGCCAAATGTCCCTGCAAATTGTGCAGCAGTCTCAGTGTCAGACGTGCCGTCAAGGTCTGCAGATTTTTCATCTAGCACACAAGGGAAAGGCTCTCTGACCTCCGATGGTCAGACAGCGGCAAGGAGTGCTGTTTAACATTCACTTCTTTAAACAAACAAACAAAAGAGCTTGCATCTTCTAAACAAACCAGCCCCAACACCAAAGCTCTCTCAAAATCCAAGGGCCTATGTGATCAAAATGAAATCAGGCAATCTGTTAAGTTCTTGATCAAGACAAGAGAAACACACTGACATAGTGCCATTTTGTGCAGGGGAAAAGGTAAGACAGAAAGACAGAAACAACAATAACCACACCATTGAGCATAAAACTAAAAACATGCCACAGGGCAGGGCCTGTACACAATTGAAATAATATTCAGATTAGAAAAGATCTAAACTAATTTTATCGAAGTGTTTGATCATTTTTTTGGGACAACAAAAACCCACATGAACAAAGTGACACGGTCAGCAGACTCAAACACATTTCCTCTAAGCTAACAGACAAATGTCCCTGCAAATTGTGCAGCACTCTCAGTATCAGACGTGCCGTCAAGATCTGTAGGTTTTTCATCTAGCACCCAAGGGAAAGGCTCTCTGACCTCTGATGGTCAGACAGCGGCAAGGAGTGTGGTATAACATTCACTTCTTTAAACTAACAAAATAGTTAGCCCCTTCTAAACAAAACAGCCCCAACACCAAAGCGCTTTTAAACCGCAAAGGCCTATGATCAAAATGAAATAAGGCAATCTGTTTTAAATAGCAAAGAGAAACACATTGACATTGTGTCATTTAGTGGAGGGGAAAAGTAAGACAGTGATAAAAACATTGACCACACCATTGAGCACACACATTGAGCAAAAAAACTACTGGCATATTACAGGGCAATGCCTGCACACTGTTGAAATAATACTCGCATCAGAAAAAATCTAAACTAATTTCATAAAAGAGTTTGATCATTATTTTGATAACAAGATCCACATGAACAACGAGACATGCTCAGCAGACCAAAATTTCCTCTAAAAGACAAATGTCCCTGCAAATTGTGCAGCAGTCTCAGTATCAGACGTGCCGTCAAGGTCTGCAGATTTTTTATCTAGCACCCAAGGGAAAGGCTCTCTGACCTCTGATGGTCAGACAGCGGCAAGGAGTGCTGTTTAACATTCACTTCTTTAAACAAACAAACAAAAGAGCTTGCATCTTCTAAACAAACCAGCCCCAACACCAAAGCTCTCTCAAAACCCAAGGGCCTATGTGATCAAAATGAAATCAGGCAATCTGTTAAGTTCTTGATCAAGACAAGAGAAACACACTGACATAGTGCCATTTTGTGCAGGGGAAAAGGTAAGACAGAAAGACAGAAACAACAATAACCACACCATTGAGCAAAAAACTAAAAACATGCAACAGGGCAGGGCCTGTACACAATTGAAATAATATTCAGATTAGAAAAGATCTAAACTAATTTGTTCGAAGAGTTTAATAGTTTTTTTTACAACAAAACCCAAATGAACAAAGTGACACGGTCAGCAGACTCAAATAGATTTCCTCAAAGCTAACAGACAAATGTCCCTGCAAATTGTGCAGCAGTCTCAGTGTCAGACGTGCCGTCAAGGTCTGCAGGTTTTTCATCTAGCACCCAAGGGAAAGGCTCTCTGACCTCTGATGGTCAGACAGCGGCAAGGAGTGCCATATAACATTCACTTTTTCCAAGAAACAAACAAAATTGATTGCATTTGCAGACCAAAATGGCGGCTGCAGCACAGATGATGAAAAAATTATTGTCCTCCGGGCATGAGGAAGTCAGGAACTCATTACGTTTTAGAGACACACACCGATACAATACATGTCATTTAGGGCCTGCAAAATAGACAGAGAGACGAAAACAACCAGAAAGAAAGTAGGAACTACCAGTGGCACCCTCCAACTACCCACAAGCACACATTTCTGAAAACAGAAACATTATCAACAAGCAGAACCACACCATAAGGAAAAAAAAAACAAAAAACAGACGAACCACAGTGCAGTACAGTACTCAATCAGAAAAAATCGGACCAAAGTAATTATATCAAAGAATTTGCTCTTTTACTTAGAGAACATCACCCACGAGAATAGTGACTGCAACAGGTTTCCTCTAAGCTAAGAGACAAATGTCCCTGCAAATTGTGCAGCAGTCTCAGTATCAGACGTGCCGTCAAGGTCTGCAGACTTTTTATTTTGCACCCAAGGGAAAGGCTCTCTGACCTCTAATGGTCAGACAAGCGGCAAGGAGTGCTTCATCAGGACCAGAATCACAAAGAAACTACTCATTAACTGGAACATTCACTTCTTTAATTGCAACAACAACAACAAAAAACCCACTTTAAAAGATAGACCAGCCACAGAAATGGCCTATCATTTTTTTTTTAAACCAGGTATGAAAATAATACTAGAAAATTCCACAGAAAAACACAGCACTCGGCCAACGGGACACACTACTCGTGCTGGAAAGTATCTTACAAGTTTCAGGCCAAACATGGCAATCTATGTATCACACGAACATCTACTACAGCGTCAGGCCAAACATGGCAATCTATGTATCACACGAACATCTACTAAAGCGTCAGGCCAAACATGGCAATCTATGTATCACACGAACATCTACTACAGCGTCAGGCCAAACATGGCAATCTATGTATCACACGAACATCTACTAAAGCGTCAGGCCAAACATGGCAATCTATGTATCACACGAACATCTACTAAAGCGTGACTATTTTAAAACCTCTGTATTCCAGAAATATTGAAGTCACTCAAAAGGGGGTGAGGGGAGAGTTGATTGAATTATAAAAGAGAATAATCATAAGTGTTTGAAAGTGGGTATGTGGGTGTGTGATTTTGTGACGGGAGGAGGATAGACGTAGGAATGCACAAGATGGAATTATTCAGATTTGCCAAGTACTGTCAAACTTACAGATGAAAACCCACCCAACAATTGAACCTGCTTGAATTCCCACCTGTCCAAGACAATCACCTGCACAAAAGACTACTTCCCATACTCGCCCCTGCGTTTCTTCTATATTATTTTAACTGTCTAAGACATCCATCTGTTAAGAACAACCCCTTTTCTCCTCGACAATTGGTGAGGTGGCCTTCTTGAACAACTTCCAACAGTAGTTCACAAATCAAGAAAAGCATAAACCAACAATGGTGATCTCTACTCACCGTGACAGAGACGCAGTAAGGGTGATAACACTGGCCACACTGTGTACAGACGATCATCTTGCTCTCCTCTTCGTTCTTGCCAAAAGAGCCACAAGCTTTGCATAAGTCCTGCGGCAAACAAGAAATCACAACAATAATAATAATACTAATAATAGACTGCACTTATCTGACGCATTTCAGTTCAAATAATTCTATGGAAAGTCAGAGCAAACTAGCAAAAAAGGAGTAGACTAGATAGGAACAATAGATGTCTGATAAGACAGAAGGAGTGAACCACACGAGAGCACCCGCCAACCACCCACCCATTCTTCTCTCGGGGAAGAGAAACCACAACCAACCACGACGTACCTGGTCCATAATAAACATATCGGCCGACTCCGCCAGAATGAGAGTTGACGGGTGGTCGTCTCCGTCATCATCCTCTTCTTCTTTCTCCTTCTCTTTCTCTCTGTCCTTCTCCTCCATCAGAGCGTCCACGGTGGAGGTGGAGTACGCGGGTGATGAGGCAGAGGAGAACAGCGCCTGTGGAGTGCTGCTGGTCGGCTGGAAAAACAAGGAGAGAATTTCCACAGTAAATTTCTATTTGTTCATCAATTGTCTTTCACTCACATCCAACACCAAAGAATCAAATGGTTCGGACAGCTCGTGCGATTACCAACACACCATCCAGCACAACGTGCCTACATAAAAAAATTCAATGGCAGCAATGTTTGAGGGCGACCGAGAAAGACCTGGATAGATGGAGTCAGGAAAACACTAACAACTCATGGCACCCCCCTGACCCAAGCTCTCTAGCTGGTGGCAGAGAGACGTCTCTTTCTTCCCACGACACCCAAAAGGGCGGATAAAAGTAAAGTATCTTTCACTTTGCGTATGTGTAAAGACAAGCTCAACGGCTTCAGTGGTATAGCGGTTAGCACAGCACTGTCGCACTTAGAAGACCCCCGAGTCAGGAGAATTTTACCAGGTATCTCAGTCTTTCTGCTAGGATCTTGTATCCCTCTCGGCCCAGGTTGGCTCCGACAGGTAGAGTCAGAAGCCCGTCTCCTAAATGATCTAAATTATGTCGATTTTATTTATAAGCTCATTGAAATGAAAACTAGCATTTTATGTGTTTGTAAGAGATCACAAGGTTGTCCTTCAACAAGACACCATAGTCCTCCTTAAAAATACAGGGCATGGAACTGCATCCACCAGGAATTGCGCATCAGTAAAATTGTATAGGTGGGCCAGTGTGTATTGTGTGATGTCAAGGAATAACTGCACATGCATATGTAATGTGTTGCCATTGTGACCCAAACTTTCCTTCATGGACTAATAAAAAGGACATAGTGGCATTCTACTATTTCATTAGAAATTATTTTCATGTCAGTATGTTATGAATAACAACCACAGGGAAAACCTATAAATATCAACAACAAGACGATCAACGTACACTGGTTCTGTCCATGGAGGCAATGCCCACCACCTGACCCCCAATCTTCACTTTGATCTTGGGCCCTCGTCTCTTCTCGCCAAGGCTCTGGTGACCCGATGATGATGACGACGACAACGACAGCTGCTGCTGCTGAGATGGCTGCTGTTGTAGTGACGACACTTGAGAGAGCTGCTGTAGCTGGCTCTGCTGCTGCTGTTGCTGATGATGGTGGTGATGGTGGTGGTGATGGTGATGGTGATATTTCTCAGATTGAGAATGAGAATGTCGACTCTGAGGAATAAATAAGCAAATGAATACCAATCTATTTTTATTTAATAAACACAGGAAATTTCTCTACTACCTGCTCAAACTTTTCTCCTGTATAGGTTCAGCTTCCTGCAGTCCTATTTAGTTGGAATAAAGAAAGGCACATCAACTAAATAACAGCCATTTAGTGCCGCGGGAAAAACATAGTACACAGACAAACATGACAGCATGAAAGAGAAGTGGGGCCTTTCGGCGTCCCCACCCCTCATGATACTAAGAACCCAAACAACTGACGATACTGTCCCTTCGCACCTACCCCACCAACAGCCATAAACAATATTACCATCCAAACAGCGTAAGATGAAAATTTAAACCCCAAAAAAATCTTTTGTTAAAAAAAACAACCAACATACGAGGAAAGCGAACAATTATATTCTACATAGATAATGAAAAACCAAACATGTCGATTAAAAGAGGAATTTTTCCTACAGCACTTCACTTTCAGTAAAATAAGACACTTCATTTCAATTTTCTTTTCTTCTTTGGTCAATCACACAGTAAAGGCCATCATATTAGACAATGACCAGCCACGTAAAATGATCCACAGAGCAAAGACTGGTATCAGTTTGAAATGTCACTGTGCAATCAATTCATTCATGTGTTGCATCATTTGCCGTGCGATTAATTTCATGACTTAATGAGCGATTTACTGTAAGGTATATTGTATGATTTAATCAAACGTTCTTTTAAGGCTGTACAAACCTTATGCTTTCCTTTCTTTCCAAACTCAAATGAGTCACGTCTGGAACTTGGGGAAATCATTCCCTGAAAAATACAAAAATTGAAAGTTAAAACCCTGAACTCCTCACCCACTGCTGACACAGTATAGTCACGCAGGCACCACAATAGATAATATCAACAACGAATAAAAAGGACAAACAGATAAAACCAGAAAATACGTTAAAAACTACCTGACCTAAGGACCAATTACGAAAGGTATGTACACATATCAATATCAAAGACTGAGAACAGTCAAATCAAATAACAACAGTCACTACCTAGTGGTCAGGTATAAATTCTAATTCTTTCTTAATTTTCATGTCCCTGCAAATTGTGCAGCAGTCTCAGTATCAGACGTGCCATCAAGGTCTGCAGATTTTTTTCTTTTGCACCCAAGGGAAAGGCTCTCTGACCTCTGATGGTCAGACAGCGGCAAGGAGTGCGTGATTAGAAATTTTTCAAAAAATGACAGAATATGTTTTCAAGAACCAAAAACCAACAGAACCACCACTGAATTTTTTATGAACTTAGTCATGGGCAAAAGCAATTGTTCAGATATTTAAGAAAATAATAATAACAATCATAGTAATCATAATAATAATAATGATAGTGAGAATTTATATAGCAACTACTCCCTAGGAGGCAATAAGCGCTGTAGAACTTAAAATTATAAATTATGACTCCACTGATAAACGGTGGCTACCTGTTCAGCAGTCAAAATCTTTTTTTTTAGACTTTTCTCAAATTGTAGCTACCTTTCACTTTTACTTTTTCCTTCCTCTGGTATCCTTAGGATGTCGAGGGGAGGTGCAAGTTTCAGTCCTGAGCTAAGCTACCTTTTCAGTAGTCGAAATCTGTTTTTAGACTTCTCAATTTCTTAAACTGTGGCTATCTTTTAAGCAGTTGAAATCTATTTTTAGACTTTTCTCAAACCATAGTTACCTTTTCAGCAGTGTCTATGTCCATGCTGGAGCTTGAGTCATCACAGTTGTAGAGGGACTCCTGGGAGCTGGAGGTGGTGAGCCCCGCCCCTCCCCGCCCCACGCTGCTACTGCCCACGGAGATGGCAGCGTCCGTCAACATCGGGTCTTCTTTGGACACGACATCGTCTGTGGAGGTCGTGGCAAGGGTGATACGGCGTTACAAGAGGGAGGGAGGGAGGGAGGGAGAGAGAGAGAGAGAGAGAGAGAGAGAGAGAACAGTTTAAGAGAGAGAGAGAGAGAGAGAGAGAGAGAGAGAGAGAGAGAGAGAGAGAGAGAGAGAGAGAGAGGGAGAGGGGGGGGGGGGGGGGTAAACACAAATAAACAGATTCTCTGATTCTAAAACCATAGGCCCATTCTTAACAAAAACAGATTCTCTGATTTTAAAACCATTGGCCCATTCTTGACAAAAATCATCAAGCAAGTTAACAAATCAACAACAGCAAGACTTCTTCACGAGCTAAGCGAGGTGAAAAATAAAGAGGTAGTAAAGACCGACTGCACTGACCTAGGAAGCTCTCCATAGACTCCTCAGACACTGTGTGCTGCAGCGACGACAAGTGTTGGTCCAGCTCCATCTGAAACACAACACAATCAACCATGAGACAAATGAGCCAGTTCCATATTATTTTTAAATTATAAATTTTTTTAAAGGAAGAGTCTTACAGCTCTTGCAATAAAAATTGGCCATGTAAGTGCCAAAGATTTGAAGTGTTACTTGAGAGTAACATACAGAAAGAAAGAAAGAAAGAAAGGACGATGGATAGATGTTTGATAGGACTTACGTTTTTGACAGAACAGGACAACGAAGAACTAACACTTTTCAAAGAATAGGGAAACAATGACCCAAGGTTTGGAACAGAAACCAATCGCGCGCAACCTCTGTGCTTTCTTATCATATCTCCATTTTTTTATCAGTGAAAATGTGACATCTTCCTAAGCTCACTCTTTGCTATGAACTGTTTTCCCAGTTATTGAAAAGGGAAATACGACAAGAAAGCACTGGGGTCGCGCAATGCTCACGACAGAATATGACAACAAAGAAAATATAAAAATATAAAGATACAGTTTCTTTACAAGTAGTAAGTTTTTTCACAATTTCATTCTGCTAAAAAATAATCAAAAGAACATTAAAAAAAGAGTCAGAGAAAAGAAAGCGCAATAGACAAGAATAAAAGAAGACAAAAAAAGCATGGTTAACCAGCATCACCTTCAATAACCTCTTAAATTTTCCAGACCAACTTATGTGGCATTATATATTTTTTCCTTAAGTCAATGTCCCTGCAAATTGTGCAGCAGTCTCAGTATCAGACGTGCCGTCAAGGTCTGCAGGTTTTTTTATCTAGCACCCAAGGGAAAGGCTCTCTGACCTCTGATGGTCAGACAGCGGCAAGGAGTGCAAAGTTGAATAAAGAGAAGGATATCAACTCAATAACGGCCATTTACAGCAGGTGAAAAGAAAGAAGACAGAAACAGCTGAGAGAAAAAAAAAAGTAAGACCTACTAGTGACACCCTCTAACCACCTACGGAACAGAAGAAGCTGAGGTCAAGGCTTGGCTTTAATTAAGGTGTTCTGTTTTGCAGGATTAAAGGAAAGCACAAAGACACAATGAAGGATACATACTCATGGAGTGGTAGTGGTGCCAGTTGTTTTATACATTATAGCTACTTTTTAAAAAAAATATTTTTAAAAATAAATTTAAAAAACAATTTCACTCGAAACAATTAGGAAAGCAAAATTATCGAACCAGAATCCACTAGCAACAACAGCCCCCCCCCCCTCGCAGTGAAAAGGAAGATGAACACATTTTCGACATTGAGATTAAAAGCATTTAGCAAACAAATATGGAAACCAGTCACTACTGAGAAAAAAATACTAATCATACGCATCATCTCCCACTGTCCAACGTATGAACATTCAGCACACTAAAACTTCACATTTACCAGTTGTTGTTTAGTTTTAGTAAGTGTTTTACGGCACTTGCAATACAATAAGGTCATAAAAGTGCCTACGATTAGAGGAGTTTCAAGAGAGTAACAAACACAAAAAAGAAAGAGGGGAGAAAAAGAAGATAGACCTTTGATAGGAAGTAAAAAGCAAACCCTACAAGAGCACCCGCCAATCACCCATCTACTAGTTGTTAAACAGCACAACAAAGCAAGAACTCACCATCGCTTCTGGACCCGTCTCTCGACACACAGTACAAATGTAATCCTGAGGAAGGCCCTCCTTCACTTTGCTTATTATGTTTGGGTTAATCGAGGGATCGCACTCCATGTGCACAAATCTGAAAAGAAGAGACGGAAACGATACAGTTGACAGACCAAAACATGCACCTCAATGAGAAAAAAAATAGTTTATTCAGTTTGGGTAAAGAGAAACACATCAACACCACTTCATAATAAAAAAAGAGCACTACCAATAGACAGAAAGAAGAGGCAGAGAGTAAAGAAACAGGACCTACTAGTGCCACCATAAAAGGGAAAACAATTACAGAAGAGTAAATCGCCCATGTCAAAGTCAGGATACAAGTAAAAAGGACACCATGTCAAAATTTTGTCAAACGAACGGCAAAATGGACAAGTGTGAAGGAGAAAGCAAAACAGAAGTTTTTCGATAGAAAAATAATCATATCCTATCCCCCTGACATCTCTTTTTTTTTTTTTTTTGCATCCGCCTCCCTTCTACAGACAAGGTCATTTTGAAATAAGTCCCCCACACTGTTCCAAACAGTGTAGTCTTGGAGAGGGTTATTTGGTTTATTTTTCTCTAGACCAGACCCATTGCAAACAAATCAGCAGGAAAAATACATGACAGGCAACAAAGTACTCCTGATGAAAAAAATGCATGTGGCGCAAAGCTAGAACCAATCCTGGAGAAGCCCCGCCACCGCTACCACCCCCCTCCTCCCCTGTTGGTGAGATAACAAGACTACTCATACCCTTCCCTGATCCAGGTCATTATAATACTCCTTTTTAAAACAAACAAGGTAGAGAAAAAATCAATCAATCAATACCAATCATAAAGCAACTCACTTTTTACAGATCATACAGGGCAACATGGTCTTGTTGTGGAAGTGCCTGTAGGCCTTCCCACAGAGGGGGCAGCACAGCCCCTTGTTGCGCTGCTGGTAGCACGAGTCACACACGCAGTAGTTCAGGTGCCACCGAGACGACGGCCCGCTGCCCGGGGTTCTCGAACCACAGTCGGTGCATATGCGGCAGTTCTGTAGGTGTCATTTTAAAAAAATATTAGGAAAGCCATATTACGTGTCAAAATCAAAGAACATCACACAAACAATGTTCAGGGACACTGAACTGACATTATAATAATAATAATAATAATAAATGACATTTATATAGCGCTCAACCCCGAATAAAGTACACAGGCTCTGAGCGCTTTACAATACAGTACAACATACAACAGTAACATGAAACGTTGTGTTCTGACTAAAGAAAATTATTCCAAATATTCATCTTATTAATTTAAAAACAGAAACGACTTCAGCTGACATTTGAATGAATCAAAAGATTTGATTTCTCTCAACGTACTTGGTAAAGCATTCCAGATCTTGGGGCCTTGGTATTCAAATGCCCTTTCACCCATTGTTTTAAGTTTCATAGATGGTAAAATAAATTTCTTTTTGTCAGCTGATGATCTTAAACTGCGAGTTGGAATGTACAGTCTTAACAGATTTGATAAATATGATGGTGCATTATCATTCAAACATTTGTGACATATGGTGGCCAACTTGTACACAATCCTTTTCTCAACAGGAAGCCAATGCAAAGTTCGTAAAAGAGGTTTAGCAGAGTCTCGCTTTCTTTTCCGTAAAACTAAACGTGCTGCATTGTTTTGGACAGTTTGAAGTCTTTTAACTTTCTCCAGTGATATTCCTGATAACAAGGAGTTACAATAATTGAGTTTTGATAAAATTAAGCTAGTTACTAGTAAAGCAGTATACTTGGTATTGATCAGATGACGTATTTTACTAATTTTTCTTATTTCTAAATACATGCAGCTGATCAGATGATTTACCTCAGCCGACATTGACAAACTAGAATCAAAATAGATGCCAAGATTCTTAACTTTTCTGGAAAATAAAATTTTTGCATCACCAATTTTAATGTGATCATCGTCAACCTCTTTAACAGATATACTACAAGATAGTTCACTCTGCAAAGAAAATCGCTTCTTCAAAAACCCAATGCCAAATTGCACATCTTATGTGGATTTTTTTCACTATTTTGCTCTCTGTACAAAAGCGAGAACACAATCTGCATAAGGTGACAGCAGCGCATGCAACCAAAAAGGAATAATGCAAAAGAAGATCATGCAAACAGAAAGGTTTTTATCAGAGATATGTTCTGAAGGTGAAATAGAAACTTGAAACAAAACGAATCCCCAAGCAACCTTTCATTACACAATAATAGTCCTCGTGGCATCCATATTTGTTTATTTTGTGAGGTTTTGAGAAACAATCTTTCTCTGGGACTTTTTTATTATGATCAAAATACCAAAAAACATTCTCAAATGAATATTTGGACACATCAAGGTACAATACATTTTAACTTATTTAACCCTATCCGTACGTCGTGTTTTACTATCGTATCCATACGACGTGGGTGTGCCACAATATTCCAAAGAGGAAATTTTCTCGTTAATCCGATCCGTACGCTTTGCATAGCAGTCTGTCAAAAGGATTTTTTTGAGAAATACTGAAAGTTTCAAAGAGATATTCGTTCTAGAAGTATTCTAAAATGTGAAGAATACAACCCTGGGGGTACAAAATGACCCCAAGGCGTACGGATAGGG
The DNA here is from genome assembly GCF_000002075.1 of Aplysia californica. Classification (NCBI taxonomy): domain Eukaryota; kingdom Metazoa; phylum Mollusca; class Gastropoda; order Aplysiida; family Aplysiidae; genus Aplysia; species Aplysia californica. The sequence goes on along the minus strand of NW_004797427.1, from coordinate 78,564 downwards.
TTGAAAAAAGCTATTTTTCACATAGTATCCACTTGCTCTCAACTCTCACACAGTGTGCACCAAACAGAAAAACACCAGAAAAAGCAATGGGTCTCACCTTGCATTTCCATCCATTCTTAGGTATGGTGGTCATGGCTGGCTTCAGACAGAAGGTGTGGTATCCTTTATCACAAATGTCACAAACTAACACTTTGCTTTCATCACTGGCAGTGCTAGAAGAAGAAAAAGAATGCAGTTCATGAATAGAAGAAATAGTTTCAACAGTATTGTTCGCATCATTTCAAGAAAACAAAAAACAGAACACCCTTCTTACCCTTGGAACATTAACTTCTATCATTTGTATACTGCCAACTTATTCCACCCACTATGCGTGAAAGATAATCAGAGCAAAAACTTAATTTCAAAGCTGTTTCTCTTTACAGCCTTTCAAACAAAAAGTTTTCCCCTACTCACTTTGACAAAATACAAAAGTCAATAGATTACTACTATGGTGTACATTTTGCAAAAATACAACACAAATTGGTTGATCCAACCACTGTTGTCACATGACACAAAAAGTGAAAAACAGGAGCAAAATAAAAAAATAAACAGCCTAATTGGGCTCAAAAGAAGAAATGATACAGAACCCCTCACCGATCCCCAGAACAAAAACAGACATACAAAGAAAAACTATTCTTTCAACCAGCAGACAACACGTGACCACTACACACACACAAAAAAAAAAAGCTCTCTGAACTCACCGGCACTTTTGGCAAATCTTACAGTTGGGACACTGCCATCCCGCCCTCACTATGGGCTTCATATCCACAGGAGGCAGTAAACAGTTGCCATGGTAATGATGACCGCAGCTGGTACAGAAGAGCTGCTCCCTGATGTTGCCCATCTGTCCACACTGGATGCAGCAAGCCCCACTGCCTATGCTTTCTGCTGGAGACCGAGAGAGAGAGGACTCTTGACACACAGTAACACAATGACAATGACAATAACAATATTTATTCATCTCGCAGGGAGAAATTTGTCTTGGTCGTTAACAATGGCAGAAGACGTTACAAAAGTTAGACTTAAAGGTGCACTCATGCAAACGCACAAGACAGGACATTAGGCCAAGTAAATACATGCCTCACGGGCTGGGACAACCCGCTCCAAAAAATATCTCTCTCTCTCTCTCTCTCTCTCTCTCTCTCGCTCTCTCTCTCTCTCTCTCTCGCTCTCTCTCTCTCGCTCTCTCTCTCTCGCTCTCTCTCTCTCTCTCTCTCTCGCTCTCTCTCTCTCTCGCTCTCTCTCTCTCGCTCTCTCTCTCTCGCTCTCTCTCTCTCTCTCTGTTTCATTTGTAGCACTGTGTGTTCAGTAACCTCACTGCAGTTGGTACAAATGAATTTCTATATCTGTCTGTTCTTGCTTTTTTGGAAATGTATCATTTACTGCGGGTCGATAGTTGAAATTCCGAAGTCAGTGAGTGGCTATGGTCACTAAGCATTATTTCCACCTTTTTAGAACGTTTGTCTTGTGCAGATATTCAAAGTTACTTAGGTCTCTACCAATTGTTCTTGATGCATTTCTTATCAACTTGTTTATCTTTATAATGTGCTGCCTTAGCAAGTGATACCAAAATTTATCAAAGTTTCTATTGCACCTGGTAATACCCAGCACAAATCTCATTGTATCGCTCGAGTAAATTACAAGAACATTATAACATCCCTGTGAAGTGTTGGGATTTTTTTCCCCACCTAAACCCTTTTACAAATGCGGAATATTCGACCCTTTTCTTTTTTCTCTTGTCTTCATTATTATCATTTCCTAGTTTAAAATTAATACTTCATATTTGGACTGATTTACAATCACGAACAATATTTTCATGCAATATTGTGCAATTGGTTTAGGCTGGCAACTCAAAGCAAAGTGAAATAATTTCACATTTTCATAACACACTCTCACAGACAGTAAAACAAAAGAATATCACTACATCATCATGGTAAGTTATTTATGTCTATCTGTAAAGAATATCCAGAAAATAGCCACGTCAGAGTACTAAAATTATAATGTCCTGCAAGTAACACTTTGCAGTCACACAGCCAGTAGTACAAAATGCCTCATCTGGTCCCCCAGCCAGGAGAGCGACTGCAACGGACTTCTCGGGCCTTGCGCAAAAGTGCTCCAAGTGACTGGAACGGATTATTTTCACCAGCGCATTATTGCGCCAAGTGACTGCAAAGCGTTAACTCACGTTACCAGAGGCTGTGGCCGACTGGTTAGAGTAATCTCAAGCTGACAACAAAATTAAGTATCAGTACATGATATCAGCCTTTAGACGGGTGATCACTAGGGTGTGTCCCTCAACAAGCTATGATAATCCCAGCTAAGAAACAGGGAACCAGCAATGGCATGTCTGTAAGACAGTTTAGATGTAACATAAGAGTATTATGTAAAGTGGATAAAATCAGGTAAAATCATAGGCTGTATGTATTGGACTTGCTGTTGTCACCCAAATTTTCTCTACGAAATAAATAAAAGTGTGTGGGGGGGTAAAGCCTTTTTTCTTTCCACCCTTCACCTTTGTACATACCCAAGTTCTCCACTTGGTCTATGTGATCCGGGCACAGCAGAGACAATGTCTTCATATCCTGGGCAGAGAGAAACCACATCAATAAGCTTAACTGATCAGTCAGTACTCTGTTACAAGTCAGTAAGACAGCAAGGGGGGAGAATCAACGTTACTCTTAAGTTTTAAGCATAGAATAGTGTAGCTTGAAAAATCTTTTTTAGTTTAGGAAGAGTTTTACGGCGCTCGCAACTGCATAAGGGAAAAATATTTACGACATTTTAACGTAGACTATAAAATATTTCGCCGGTTAAAATGACAAGTTATTTTTTCAGGAGATGGAAGTCCCTGTTAAGCAGATTGAAAAAGAGGAAAATACCAGCCGCAAAGAAATCCCAGCCAATTCAGCCAGGTAATAAGGGTAAAAGGAAACTTAAGCAACATTTAGAAGAGGGTAGGACGTAAAAGATAGACTGATCATATAAACATCTACAGTCATTATTGCAATTTATATTGAACAAAAACAAAACACATACCTGATAACATCCACCAGCCGATGCACAAGGGAAATGAAATTTCTTCCCACATTCTGGTATACAACATACGAGGGAGGCACCAAACTTTCGACAATGGGAGCATCTCTGAAAAAGGAAACATGTATTCAATGCCAAAGCTGCCGTCATTAGTGAAATAAGAATTACACGGTATGAACTGGGACATCAAACTACTAATTCTGAAGTCCCTATAAATAAATTAAGTGTTTTTTGGGGGGCCAAAAAAGAAAAGATACCAAAGAATCCAGTCAGAGACATCCCCTCCCCACCAACCCATCACATGAGGGCACCCCAAGACAAACGAGAGGAAAGTCACTAACGTACAATTACAAAGTTCTATCGGACATTTTCGGCCATTTTGAGTTACGATGACCATGAGGTCAGAAACCAAACACGCTATCTGCTTTATCAAAATCATAAGATTATTAAGAGTTGCTATCAACATATTCAAAGAACTGCATTTGAATAAGTTTGACCTGGTGTGAGATACTCAAAATTTTTTATGTCAAATTTCTCAAAACTAGATACCGAGTAGATAGAGTAGATAGAATTTGGCAATTCTGAGGTAGCGGAGCGCCGACGTACATGTCCCTCTGGGACAATAAAGAAATTATCTTATCTTATCGTACATTGAAGAGAGCGCTGTACACAGCCTTGTCCACATCTTCCAGCTGCTGGGTTTCTCCCACCGTCACGCCCTCCGACCACAAGGCACAGCAGTGATGGACCCACACATGACCTGAAAAGTACCAAAAAGATATAGACTGGGGAATGAATAATTTTTTACAAATTTTCATATTTTTCAGCCCATAGATGACCTGAAAAGTACCCCAAAAAGAAATTTACAGGGTAATGAATAATTTTTTACAAATTTTCAGCCCATGCATAACCTAAAGGTATCAACAACAAAAATGTTGTTCCTCTCCACACATCACCAGGAAAACATAAAAAAAATCATTTGGTTTAAGTAAGAGTTTTACAGCAACACAATACGGTCATATAAGTGCCGAAGATTAGAAGTATTACAAGAGAGTAACAAACACAAAAAAGGACGAGAGATAAGGAAAATAGATGGGTGATGGGGAAAGAAGGAGCAAACCGCACTAGGGCACCCACCAGCCACCCGCACATCATATCGTCGACGTCCCACTCTAATTGTGTATGTATAAACACATGGGTCTCAACTCAGAATTTCTAAAAAGGAGGAACTTTCCGCATGATCGCGACAGAAGCCCATTTTCGCGAGACCCCCACTATTATTATACTGTTGGACCCTAGAATGTTGAAATAAAAACCATCAATTTATCAAAGGAAGGTTATTTCATACCAGTTTGAGGGTTTGGAAGATAATTTCAAGTAAGAGTCACTTACCAAATATTTACAATCTTGATTACGACAGAAAGTGGAGGCGCACTGTGGTCTTGTGCGACTTATTTATATTTTACCCTCATCACATTCGCCTGCATATATAAACTATATAAAAATGAATCTTGTTTTGAGCCTGGGAAAAGGCCTAGAACCAGAATATCGACTGTCATGAACCAGTCAGGGTGTAATGATTCATATAATAAACGTGAAAGACAAAATGAATGCTCAGACTCAAAGTAGAGTAATAACTTGAATAGCTCAAGTAAACCTATTCAGTGTGAGAGGTGTAAGAACTGTGGGAGGGCAAGATGCAGTGACACTGAAAATCTGCGAATCTTGAACAAAAAGCTAAAACATACAGACATAATTTACTGTCACCCATCCAATGAAACGCGAACACTTAAAATTAGGCCCCTGCCCTAAGTTCATTAACACGCTTACAAGTAGTTATGACGGATCCCGATTATACACAAGGCATGCACAAACATGCACAAACACGCACTTCACTTTGCAGAGAGCTGTAGATGTAGTAGTAATCAAAATTCTAAGTATTAAAATTTGCTTCCAATTTCTTTTCTTTTTTGTTCTTTGTGTTGCGTCCAGTCCCCCCCCCCCCCCCCTCCCCCCCCCATCCCCTAGTGTATCTTTTTTTTAAAATCAATAATCTCCCCCATTCCGGAGTCCTGTACTTCACAGCGCTCAGAACGCGGACAGGATCATTGACCGGTCACAATGACGAGCCCGACAAGATGCTTGTATAACTTTCTTTTCTTTTCTTTTTTTTTTTTTTTTTGCCCCCACAAGCGACAGCACAATGACGAACATTATTTTCAAGGCAGCACCACGTTTGTAACGCAGAACTTGCTTGTTACAAATGTTGCGTATTCAGACTTTTACAGACAAATTTCTGAGATCTTGATTTTCCAGTCCAGCCTCGATGTACAATTCCACTTGCCGCCATAGCCGCCTGTTCGCGTGAAACATACTCTCAGACCGGGAAAAGCCCAATTAATATCACAATCGCGACCATCAAAAATGAACTTAAAGACGTTATCGTTACGAATTTGGTTTTCAAATAATATTCGAGATCTTATATGTATTTTCCCGCGTCTCGGCGATTTTTTTTCTAATTCCCGAGGCCTGGCAGTCACTCTGCTCCCAGCAACTCTCTTTCTGATTGACCCGCTGTCGCGGTAGCGGAGTTTAGCGGAGGAAATAGCGGTAGCGGAAATCCGCTAAATAGCGGAATATTGAGACCCATGAAACATCAATGTTTAGAGGTGAAAAAAGAACATTTCTTTCTATTGTCGATCACAATTGCTTAAAACTTTTAGTAGTGTTAATAATAATAAATAGCATTTGTATAGTGCATACCCCCGCTCAACAGGAAGTTTTATGCGCTTTACAGTCTATTATTACAACAGCAGACCATAGAACACTCTGAAACATTCTCAGCTTCCCGGGAAGCATACAGTGAAAGAAGCTATCAAGTGCTCAAAGACTAAGAAATTGACAAGATATTTCGCTGTCTGTAGCTGAGTACCCATTCCCACCTGGGAGAAGTGAGGAAAATTTGTGTAAAGTGCCTTTCTCAAGGACACAACATCGGGCCCCTGACGGGATTCGAACCAACGACCTTACAGTTGTGAGCATCAAACAAGTACAGAGTAAAGTTACCTGTAGGCTCAAAAAGTTGGGGTATATCTGCATCATCCGGGAGTCCAACCATGGCCAACTCATCGTCGTGGGCACAGAGTGGATCCTCTTCTCCAGATTGCCGAGGGGAGCGACTGCGTTCTCTGCAGTTTGCAACAACAACAAAATGTTAACATTTCGACCACATTATAAAGATGAGGCCTCTCATTTGATAGACTATTAATGTTCTACATATCTGCTGACACAATGTGGATCATTTCCCATGCTTAACACATTGAAGCAAATAGATGTAATAACAGTCACCTAGTGCAGGAAAAAAAATTAATACATTTTGAAAAAAATGTATGGTTTTTCATGGCGTCCTCTAACCACCAACTTCATATAGATCGATAACTGTGCTTATACCAAAAATAACATATTAATTGTTCATTTCAAACATATAGCCACCAAGTTCAAACTTTTTTTCAACAAGTCACCAGCTCATGATCTAACCTGCCAGACTTCATAGGTCCCCTCGATCGTCTCCACGTCGTGGGCTGAGGACCTTTGTTGTCTCCGCTGGTATCCACATCGTCAGTACCGCGCGAAACTTTCGGCTCCGGCAGACTGAACACATCGAAGCCCGGGCTGGGCTCAAAACGCCACGTCTCCCCCTGTCCCAGCAAACTTCTCTCCCCACAGTTGCATAAAGAACACAGGTGACCAGGGCTGAAACAGGAAAAGCATCAACAATTTTCTTAGGACTAGGGACAACATTAACATTTGGTCAAGGGACAACCGAATGTAACAGCACAGATCTCAAAACAATTATGAAAACAATTTAGAAGACTAAAAACACGAGGTACTGGCACTGAGCCTTTCAGTCTGGAGCTGAAATACTCTACACATTCCTCCCTCCCCCCCTCCCACCAAAATCGAGAATGTATTGTGCAAACGCAGACTAGCTTTTACACAAGACAATGCCATATCAGAAACCAAATGAGCAATAGGTACACACCTTATGATTTCAGGGGTTGTTGCTGGCTCTGACATTGATGAAGGTGTTCCTGGGACAGGAGATTCTGAAGGACCAGGAGCTGAAACAAGCAAAAACAAAAAAGTTAAGATAAAAAACATGAAACACCCAAATTTTACTTAACAATTCTTTTCAGAATATTTCTTCACACATGGCACAACCATTTGGCTTCAGCAATAAAAAGGTATATATGACAAACGACAACAAAAAGGAAAACAAAAACAAAAGAAAAGCAAAAAAAACAAAAAACCCTTAATTTCTTTATCTAATCAAGAATATTTTTTCATATACATCACATATTCAATCTATTTCAACTACAACAGACAGGTAAACTGCAATAAAGAAAAAATTCAACACAAACAACCGCAAATTTTAAAACAAATATTACCTGCTGCATCTCCGCTGGGGGTAGATGCAGTCACTGAAGACTGTCTCAGAAATTCTGCCATTCCCGATGGAGGTAGTACGTCCGGCTTAAGAATGGGTGGTGTGGGTGGCAGGTCCACCGGACTGTGGAGGTGTCCGCTGATCAAGTCTCTATCCAACGCTAAAGAAGGGGAAGCCACTAACGACAGTCCAGCATGAGGGAATGGAGGCCGTCCTCGACGACCGCCTCGACTGCCTCGTCCTAGACTCCTCCCACTTGACCTACCGAGGCCACGGCTGCCAAAAGGTCGTCCAAGTGGCCTACCTAGTCCGCGGCCAATTCCACGAGTGCTGAGACGAAATTAACAGATTTCATGAAGCACACAGTTGCAAAGTGAAATTTAAAGTAAAATGATAACTGTTTTACTGAAAAAAGACACAAAGAATCTTTTTCATAACAAGACACTGCAGTATTTAAACTTATTTCATCTAACAATAAACCAATAATATTATCCTATACTTCTTTAAATACTTGACAAAAGTATTCTTCACATTGCAATACTCAACAAAAACAAAACACCATGTAAACCACAACCACACAGCAGCCATCTCGTAACTGCTTCATTTTTCTCTTGATTCATTAACGGATGCCTGCGATGTCAAGATCAATCTCTTCTCACAAGCTGCTAAATTTGGGGAGTTTAAAATTTAAAATTTTTATGTTTCGTAGCCTATCCCAATATTTGTAAAGAGAGCCAGAAAATTGCAGTGCTGTTCGGCAGGTTTTGGACTTGCTAATGACCCACGCTATTCTTTAAAAAAAACTAGACTGTCACTGAAAATATTGGGGTAAAAACTCTTCAGTACATACCCCAATTTGTCTTACCTGTATTGATGTGTGATACATAAGGCTGACCCAAAAAACAATAGGCTAAATTAGCATGTTCCCAGAGTTTTCCTTGGCTGAGGCCAATCTGCTGCAGTTTTTCACTGCCAGCATAGGGTATTTTATAGTGAGAGATTGTTGGGAAAAATTGCCTCCTGTTTACAGAAATACCCAAAGTATCATAGCATACACACCAAGCTGCAAGTAACAATATGCTATGCGTTAATAATGTAGCTTTTACAGAACTCTCCTCAGTATATAATAATATCAAAGTAGTTGTGAATAAGGAAGAAAGAAAGAAAGAGAGAAAAAAGGACTTGTTCTCATGATGAAATACTAAACTATACAACCAAGAGAAGGTTTCTAGCTCACACTACCTGGGTCTCCTTTGCACTGGATTCAGGCCGTCTTTCCGGGGTCTTCCTCGGCCCCTTTTAAGCTCTGTTGTGTGTGATAATGATCCTAAAACTCCTGACGTCTGAGGCAAAAGATACGGAGAGCCTTGACTCAACTCTGAGCTCCTGTGTGCCTCAATGCCCGAAGGCAGGTCTCTATGGCCATCCAAAACATAATCTGAACCTGGTTTTCCGGTTTGGGAGCTCAAAGGTGACGGAGAAAATTCTGAACTTTCGGCGGAATCAGTTCGTAAGCTCCGAGGGGAGGCGGAAGAAGCGATGTTCTGTTGGGTCCGTGGGGAGACTGAAGGCTGTTGAGGCTGTGCCGAGACTTCTAGGGGAAAGACAGAATCTGTGGGGGGCTGTGTGTGTGCTGTTGCTGGCGCTGTAGAAGTCAATTGACTCGCAGGGGGGACTGTTGCATCTGAGCTCACGCCAGAAAAAACTGTGGAGAGGTTTTGCTGTGAGTTTGAAGAAGCGGGCGTGCTTTCGGTACAAGCTGAGGTAATATATGGTGGTACGGGTTTCAAAGGGGGTGGTGGGGAATCTTTGCTTTCTGAGTTCGAGATTGAGACAGGGACAGACTGAACACTGCTAGATGCTGGTTGCAAATTCTCCGGTTCACGAGAGGTGTTGTTCTCTTGTGAAGCTTGCTTTTCTTCCTCTGAAAGTAAAATAAAATACAACTACATCAACAACCAGATAAGAAACTGAACTCGACAGGATGGATTCACCAAAGTACCATAACACTTCTCCTACGTGTGGCCTTTATGCATTCGAAAATTAAGCTATCATTTGAAGATACCCCAGAAGGCTATGTCCAAGCCTTGGATGTTAAATATTGCAAATGTTTTTCGACACAAGACCATAAAGGAGTCGAACTGCTCTAATCATACTTATCAGGGCAACCCTGGCTGAGTGGGATACAGCATCCCAGTAGACAGACAGAGATACTACACAAAATAACTTCCAGATGCTGGAATCTAACTCAGGTCTTTTGCATGCACAAGAAAAAAGTCTTCATCCATACTGCCAGTTGCACTTTAGACTAGTAATGAGAAAGATAATTGTCCAGGACTGCTGAGGCTAAGATTCTCACACAGGTTGAAAAGTGTAAAGAGGTGAATAAGACGCTCGTGACCAGTCAGGAAGCAATACAAAATGAGCCACAAGCAGGAAAAGCATTAAAGGCTGCCAGGACAAATTAAATCAAGTATATCTATATATAAAGTACACACCTTGTGTAGAACACATTTCACAAATTAAGCAAATTTAAAAAGACCCTTAAACACATGAAAATTCCAGGTGAATGTAAAAGCCCTCGTCCTGACCCTCAAAAAAAAATAAATGTAAACAGAGAGCACTTTTTTTGTAGAAGTGAAACATTTCAGTAAAAAATTAAGAAACAAACTTTTAAATTGAGACAGGAAAGACATTCTACGCTGCACTTAGGTCAATTTATTTTATGAAAGAAGGTTACACTTATAAAAAACCATAAAGTATCCTTTAAATTTCAAAACAATTAAATACACAAGAATTGAGCTGACCTTCCATTGACCAGCCTTAGTGTCTAATGTGATTCCTGTCCATTTCTATAAACACTAAAGAACTCTAAACTGATTTTTAAATCATGACAGGAAAGACACATTGCACTCAGGTCAGTTCAAGGCCGCAGGGTTACAATTGTAAGTGATAAATGTACTGTAATGACTCTCCGAACACTCAATTAACTCACAACACAGCAGCTGACATGATCATGACTTCGCACGGACTTGCGAAGTGCTCACATGAAAAACAACCTCCTGACCCGACTGTCCTACATGGCCAGCCAAGTAGAAACTCCGGTGAGTAAAGACCTACACAGTATCCATAAAGTATCTCGTAAACATCAAAGCAATAGAATCCAACTGACCTTCCATCGACCAGCCTTAGTGTCCAATGTGATTCCTGTCCAATCTGAGTTTGTCCCTCTGATCTATCACATGTGATTTTGTACAAGTTTTTTCCACTTTTGACGAATAGTATGTTTTACTAAAAAGTGCAATCTGATCGTGACTTGGTTGTTCCAAATGAAATCCATTAGGCATCGACATCTGCAACAAAGAAAAAAGACAAGATTTATAAGCGAAGATAAGATGATAGATAAAATAATATGCGATAAGATAAGATGAGACATAGGATAAGATAAAATATGATAATATAACATGTGCTAGAACAAGATAAGATGACAAGAGATGAAATGAGATGAGATGAGAAGAGATAAGATAATACTTAAATATTGTCCCTATGAGAATTTTCTGTGGCTGTACAGGAATGGTAAAAACAACAATTAAGAAAGACTGAAAGCTCCATAACCAAAACAAAATCAAGGAACAAAACAGGATGTGCAATCGCTTTTGCAAATAAAAATTTGTGTAATTCTGGCCGGAGTAAAAACATTGTAAAACTGCTCATTTCTCTTGTCACAGTGCAACATGCTACAGAAATACAGGGTGGGGGAGAAAATAAATTATAGAGACGTGCCTGCAGGGTCTATTAACTCTACTCACCAATCTATAAATATATTCATGATATCAGCATTTAATGCTTTGGGGGGGGGGGGGGGGGGGGGGTGTAGAGAGTCAGAGGGAGAGAGAGAGAGGGGGGGAGAGAGAGAGACAGAGAGAGGGAGAGAGAGAGAGAGAGCGAGCAAGTGAGACAGCAAGGAATGAAGAGACAATTAGACAATTAAGCAATTGAGTGTTTTCTCCTTGTCTGTTTACTGAAACACACGGAATCTTGATTGGGTAAAGTGACACAAATGTGGCAAAAACTTTTTTGCTATCAAGGCATACATTCCTATTTGTTCAACCCCGAAAGCTAAGCCACTGTTCACAGGTGTTAAACGCAAGGCCCACAGGGGCCGCATCTGGCCTGAGAATTTCCGTAACTCAAAGCCCTATTCTTAGCACACAAATGAACTTGTTACCAAGAAAAGATGTTAAAGCTCCAGTTCTGATAAATTGGCATACGAGCAAAAATTGTATTTGAACTGATTTGTTATTATTTTAGCTTTTTACTTCATTCAGCAGGCAAGAAAAGCACCTCGACATTTTCCATCTCAGATGCTGCCGCAAGCTCTTAAGCATTTCATGGCATGACAAGGTTACAAATGTTGAAGTGTTGGCACGGGCAAACCTCCAGAGCATGACAACTATCCTATGTTTAAAGAGATTGAGATGGCTGGGCCATGTCAAGAGAATGGACGACAAACAGATTCCGAAGCAACTTCTCTATGGAGAACTTGCCACGGGAAAGAGACCAAAAGGAAGACCAAAACTGAGGTACAAGAAAGACACCTGTAAAAATAGCTTTTATCTAAGCTTGGAGTAGATGTTAGCAGCACGGAAAAATAGCTGAGAACAGGAAAACATGGAGGAAAATGATAAAAGAAAGAACTAAAATGCTAGAGAGCAGCCTTAGAAACAACCAAGCTGAAAAGCGCCAAGGACGAAAGGAAAACAGCGGAAATACAGAGCTTCGATCCATTGGCACAAGTCCTGACGACCTGCAGCACGCACTGTATGAGTGCCCGCGGGGGGAAGCACATCGAGGCCCACTTATGGAGAACAACGCGAGACCGGGCCCGGATGTACTCTGGACGAGGCCAGCCAGAAGAAGAAGAAGAAGAAGAAGCTTCGATCCATGTCACTGACATGCAAGCACTGCGACAAAATCTGCGCTTCAAACATAGGAAGAATTAGCCAAGAAAGAAGCTGCATGAAGACAACCTTGAGACCATCTTAAGCTAAATTGACCGTCTGCATGGCTGAAAAATGAACAATACATACTTTAATTCATTAACACTTTGCCGTCACATCCCACCGATCATCCGCTCCCATCACAAAACGCTAATCGGCAATGTTTACCAACCAGTTTCTTTGGATTTCCCCCGAAAATGCTTGTGATGGAAAGGGTTTTTACTATGTGAGCCTTGAGATGGCAAAGTATTAAAATTGTTTTACAATGTTTAGTTTCCTGCTGCTTAGTGAGTGTTGATCCAGTTTAGTATGCAACCTTAACACCCTTTGAGCCCTGAGGCTGCTGTGTCCCTCTGCCAGAGCAATATATTGCTAACATTCCCATATGATCGTAAAATCACATTCCATATCTCACTCTGGGTAGTCCTCGGCATTACCAGCATCTAATTTAGAAATATCTTCAGAACAATCAATAATGTTATGTGTAGTTAACATTGTTTTCCGCGCGCATTTTGACTCAGGCAGACCCGTTTTGGTATCAGGTCTTGCTCACCGCTGTACCGGTGGCTAGGCATATGGCCAGTCAGTTTTACCTACCACCAGCGTACCAATGGCTAGGACTCAAAAGGTTGAGAGTGTAATTTGAGATTGACCCACTACACGACTGAGTTTGACACCCCTTGCCCTAAGTTGATTCAATTCCCATTATAGGTCCCACAGGATCATTGAGAAATTTGGTTCCACTCTTTAAGGTTGGTAACAGCAACAAAGGATTCAGCCAAACCCACAGAAAAGTATGTGGTTAGCTGTGTGATTCTCGGGAAAGTAGTCGAGTACGGTAGGCTACCTATTTGACATTGAAGAAAACAAAGACAGGCCAAGACGTGAGCCACGGACTTTTGAAGACTGCGTGAGTAGCGGTTGAGGCACAGAGCAGATAGTTGCGTTAAGTCAGTGCAAGTTGGATCGCTACATGGGGTGGGTGTGCATAGTTAAAACCACATGCGTGTATAGTTAAACTACAGAGTATTATATATATAATTCGCAAATTTATGTTTCAATACAAATTGCGTAGTGCATAATACCACCATCATTTTTTAAAGTTTATACAGTACTTAATTATTTCAGTTTTTTAGATTTGTCAACCTGTGTTAAAATTTGATGCTTGATTTTTATTGACAGACAACTCAGAAACAAACCTTTTTCTTTTCTGCTATCATGAAACGTACCGTGGGATCTATAAAAGGATAGATGTTCAGATAGAATGCATGCGCATCCAGTTTGATGTTTTGTTTGTTTTAGTTTTATGGCGCTCGCAACTGCATAAGGTCATATTAGCGCCAAGGGAAGGACGTCACAAGAGAAGTCCTTACAGGGAATCAGACTTACTCAGCTCACCTCTCTTGCTTCAACAGCACAAAGTCTGTTTCGAATATCAAGGCATCCCGGAAATAGCGGGTCTCAAGAGCGTGACAAATACAAAAGAAGTAGAGGAAAATGACGATAGTAAGGATTTTAGTTCAGGTCGAGGTTTACGGCGTTCACAACTGCATAAGGTCATATGAGCGCCAGAACATTAGAGGTGAACGATTACAAGTGAGTAACAAACACAAAAAAGAAGAAGGGGAGATAAGGACGATAGAAGTTTGATAGGAAAGAAGGAGCAAACCACACCAGAGCACCCGCCAACCACCCACATAGTAAGGACTAGGAAAGAAAAGGCAGCAGCACTCTGTTGTAGTTTAGTTCAGTTATGAGCATGACATTGTTGAATCAGCCCATTTACAATTCTACTGTGCATAAGAACGAGAAATGTCCTTTGGGAATGGATAGGCTAAAAACACTTTAGTCAATGGCACTGCTCGGGGAGGGAGGGGGGGGGGAGTTTGGTGTTAAAGTGAGGGAAAGGAGGTGATGTTGATGAGCCTTGTAAGTAAACAGAAAATGTTCTAGGTCAAGTCATGATCAAGACGATGTAACCAACACAGCTCTGAGCACGCCACCCATACCTCTATGTGTAGGCCTATTATAACACTTCCAGAGACATGTGCTATCACGTTAAAACCACACACACAATCAGGCACACACACACAATCAGGCACACAAACACAATTCACACACCATATTCACCATTTGGCCCAATACAGCAACACACTGTCCGTCTTCGGTCAATCAAACCCACAAATAAATACCCATCCTCACTAGAATCAAGAAAGTTCTAGCGCCTTACACCTACAACATAATATGTTAAAGTGCGAAAAAGCGTCTCTACATTAGCCAGTGCGTGACTCTCAATGACCACGGGTATCTGTTTTCCAACATGCACACGCATGGTGAGTTTAATTTCACATTGGTGAGTAACAATTTGGTAGGAATTTCGAGATGAGCTGCTCGACACACCCAAGCTGCTTTTTGAGAAAACAAGAAAATATAGCGAGGGTACAATCAGGACAATGGCATTATGGCATATTGTTCAAGTTACACCAGGAATTCTAGTCTTGCTTATTTATAAAGTTATCTGTCTGCAATGGTAACTAACTCTTCAGCTTAAATCTGTACACAGCCAGCCATACAAAATAATGTACACAAAAATTTGAAATGTACAGAATGCAAAATTTTTACTAAAGTTTAAAGTGTACAGAAGGCGGTTAATTTTTACTTTCATTTCCGCACACAGATGCACTGCTTCGGGGATCAAACTGCAATATTTTTTGCTGCAGATCACAAATACATAAACATAGTCACTGAAATCATCGCAAATCAATTTTTTCAAAAAAATTTCAAGTCAAAACTATTTCTGCAAAATATCAAATTATGGGTGACAACACAACCCTCCTGAAACCCCCTGACTGGCCCAAAGCGCTGAAATGACTACGCAATTAGGCTTAGTGTGAATGTGATATATATATAATATCTTGATTGAAAACCACCAAATATTTCAAAACTTATTATTTTAAATTTACGACAAAATGAGTTAGATTTGTGTGTTCAGCTCATACAAAATGGACAACTAGTAGTCATAGTAGCTAAGTGGGAGGTGGGAGGGAAAGTAAAAGACCTAAAACGCTATTATTAGGCCTACATATATAGGCAAGGTCTCCATGTATCATACCATCAGAAAAAAAACCTAAGTTTGCACCAGACACATTGCTATTTAAACGCATTTAAATTTCAAATCAGATACAACAAGGACTTCCCAGCTCCAGTTATAAATTTTTACACTCCCAAATCCTGATGTATTGACATCCAAACTACCAAACACACATGGTATACATGCCAACTAAAACCATTACAAATCAATACTTTTCAAGAAAATCTCAAACTGAATAAAATTGCAAAACATCAATTAATGGGGACATGCCCCCCTGAAACCTCCCCACCAGGTTATTAAAATTATACATAACCACGCACTATAGTAATGGTAGTGTCAATTGCCACTGAGTGACACGGTGACAGTTGACGCCAGCATCAATAGCCACTGAGGAAACTGGAGCTCTTTTGCTTTGAGGAGTAGATCTAGCCTATACTATGTGTGCTCCGTGTTCGGCGTTCGTGAACTTCCGCTTACACACGCCTCTCTGTCCCTGTGTATGTGTGTGCATCGTGTCTCTCTCCCTAACCCCCGTCCCCCGGATTTATGTTCCCCGATATGATATATATATATAAAAGCGTATTTCTGCTTGAGTCTGTGTCCGTTTGTGGCCTACTTCTAGAATCGTCTGTGTTGGTTCTACACCAAAGCGTAGGCTAGCCTACGTCTCATTCAAAACACGCTAAGTTGAAGTTCAAGTTGGTAGTTCTAGATTTTCGTCCAATGAAATTAGAGAACAAATTGACCCACTTACACGTGAGGAGCTCGAAAGGAGAGCCAGGAAACAAGACTTCCATTTTACTGTACACAAAATCTTTTCATGAACTTGAATTTATGCAAAATGAATACGTAGATTTATAGATAGTTTTGAATACCATTGTGTAGGTAACAAGAAGAATTTGACCCAGGAATGTGTGTAACTACTCCATATCACTTATCAACTATAGATCTAATGAGAGGGGGTTAGATCTAACATATAATTCATGTCATGTGTTCGTAACACATTATGAATAGAAAGCTAAAGATAGATCTAGATCATAGAAAGTTGTTATCAGACTTGACACCGCGTCACTTGGTGACAATTGACGCTACCTATAGTAATATAGAGGCCTAAATGTGTAATCTTATCGCGACCTCAGTGCTTTCTTGTCCTATCTCCATTTTTTTACACACAAAATGTGACTTCTTCTTAGCTCACTCTTTGTTCTGAACTGATTTCAGTGTTATTAAAAATGGAGATAAGACAAGAAAGCACTGGTCGCGTAATAATAATTTAAATAATTTAGTTCACATAAAAACATCAAATACAATAACGAAGTGACTATTTCTCCGAACGTTCGGAGAAATAGTGCCGATCTTTATTTCTCCGAACGGTTTCCGGTTTCCGGTCTCGTGATTTTTGGCCTATTTATTGCGAGAGTTCAGCGTCAACTTTCATTTTGCCTCTGGTCTTGGAAGGAACACCGCATGGCAAGCCCGCCTACAGACAACCTTCAGTAACACCCACCACACACCCACCACCATCATGCACATGTACACACACTAACTAAACATGACCAGTGGGCAGCTTTTGAACGTATGACGAGCTGAGCTGTGGATGGAGAGACAGTGTGAGTGAAAGAGCGGGTGAAAGGAAGAATGTGCGAGTGTATCCACAGGCCACAGCAACTACAAGACGACGACACCGACCCCCCTGGCCTGGTCCACAGCTCACGAACGAAAGGAATGCAGCTCAGGCAGTGTTTTGCCTATATTATTGTCCATGGTTCGCAGGGTGCAAGGGAATGAGTGAGATTTTCTTTGTGTGTGCCTGGAGGGAGGGGGTGGGGTATGAAAGTCATGCGGACGGGGATGAGCCGCGGGAGAGAACAGGGGAATTAAATGAATGAGTGAAACTGAAAGAGACGAACGACTCATGAGCCATGGAGTGAATGGATCCTGAGGGGTTTTTTTGTATACTTTGAACTGTTACTGAATAAAGGCTGAAATAAAGCCCGAAAAACAAACACACACACACACTCCTCACTCTCCACTTACAACCACACAAAGACACGCACATACACACACATACATACACACACACACACACACACACACACACACACACACACACACAAACACACACACACACACACACACACACACACACACACACACACAGAGGAGCAAATTTTGGGTCTATATCTATTTCAATTTTCAAGAGCTAGTCTAGAGATTTTTAGATGAGTGTAAAAATGTGAGAAAGAAAGGTTTCACAACAGAAAGAAATCAAAATTAAAACAGCCCATAAACAATAACAAACATTAACAAATAAGGGCGTGTGTCCACCTGTGCGAAGAAGATTGGCTGTTTTAACCCTAAATGTGCGTAATTTTTTTTTTTAAGTACAGGATATTACATGTAAATTATGGAATCACACACATTAGGGGCTTGCCAGTGTCAGTACATTGTTGGTCGCAGCAGTGACAAACGCAGATGCCAGTTCTATGTGTCGTTATCAATAACCCTCCGTAGATCTAGATCTAGATCTAGACAGCACACGAGTGAACACAACACATTACGTTTAAGAGCAGCACCCTTCATAGGCAACACGTCATATCTGTAGCGAAAAACTGTTTGGAGTTGTAGCATTTCTTTATATATAAATATTTACTGTGGACATTTTTTGGACCGATTGAACCATATTGTATATATACGAACAATCTTTGGTAGGCCTATACTATAATTATAGATCTTTATAATATCCGAAATTTGCGGGAAAGGATGAGATTTCAGAGTGTTCGGAGAAATAGTGCCCAGCTTTATTTTCCCGAACGTTCGGAGAAATAATGCCGGCTATACAATAATCCATGAATAGTCCTACAATACATGTGCAGCCTATCTAAAAAATGATCACAATAGTTTGAAACAAGTCAAAATTTGTGAAAAACTGAAAAATCAAACAGGAAAGCAATGTATACACCTCAGCATGGGCATGAGATGGAAATGAAAGTGAAAGTGACAGTAAAATAAGACTAATACTGTAAACTACATGACAAGAGATGAAAACATCACTCATGCCTCATGGCAGAGAATTGAACAGGACAGTTGGCCCACATGGCATAGAGATCAGGCATGGAGGGCAGGAAGCTTTACAGAGTTTTAGGCCTGACAAATTATAATAGAGTAATGATACAGTAGATCTAGATATCTAGTGGTTTTATTAGTGCAGTCAAAAAGCTTACTTGCTTTGCTTTACCTCATAATAACATAGATCTAGATCTACCTACCCACAACCTTGACTCTAGATCTATTGAAAAGAAAGTGGCTATTCTCACCCGCCCGGAAGTTCTCGCAAGATCAACTCCTCCCCTCTTCTCTCTCTCTCCGTCTCTTTCTGAATACTGTCTATCGGTGTGGACGATCAAATTGACCAAAACAAAGTTAAAAAATGATGTTAAAACACAAAAGTAAATAAATTTGGTTGTCTACAAAGATGCTACGGCTATTTAACTTTTCGAATCGAGCCGAACTACGCGGGTCGCCATTTTGTTTTGCCCGGAAATTCTCGCGCTACTCCTCTCTCTCTTTCTCTCTCCACTGCCCACAGACAAAATTGTACGCTTTTAGTAGGCTACAATTGTAATGGAACGTTTGTTCACGGCACAGAATTCTACAATTTTTCTGTTATCACAGTGTAGAATTCTGTGGTTTAGGGTGAACGCGCACCGGGTGAGAATAGCCACAAGACTCGCCTGCACTCTATTCTCACTCCGGGTGAGAAAAGAGGTGGCCTATTGAAAAAGGCAGCCATGGGGTTCGGGGAAAAAAATTCTCTTATTTTCACCCCCTCGAGTTCGAGGGGATCTAAAAATTAGTGCATCATTCACATTCTCATTGTAAGCGCGACTAGAACTAGATCTAGATCTCGAAGCCAATTAAGACCTTGATCTAACTCTTAACTAATCAAATCATAACTCTAGATCTAGAACTAGATATCTAGATTAGATCTAGATCTAGAGTCTAGATTTAGAATCTAGATCTAGAGTGTTTTGATTCTACAAGAGGGAACTTCAGCTTGGGTCAGCTTCAGATTTTACAAACATGGCCACAGCTTGCTAAGCTTAGCTGGCAGGCCAAATTCAAAGGACAAAGTAAGGGTCAAAGTTTCCTACCAATATTGACTTACACATTTCGGTACCGACATTTAAGGACTTAAATTGAGATACCAGACCTGCATACACTGCATGACCATTATATCCTTGGTGTATAAAACTGAAACAAAGCACTCACAAATTACATCACTGTCAGACTGTCACTCACCCACAGAGCCAGTTCAGTTTTGAATACTTTCTGACTTAAGACATCCAGTGAAGGCATAAACACAAACTGAATGTTGAGAGAATGCACAAACATTTGTAAAAAAATAATGATGCTCTTCACTTCATTAGCACTTCTCCGCTTCAGTATGCTGAGGGATGTGTTGATCGGAGCTCGGGCTAGCAGATCATCAACTCGGGTCGGAACCTGGGCCTAGATCCAAGGCTACTATAAACTAGGGTTTCAGTGCGACAAATCCGACTCCCTGCATTATTTTTTTCATCAAAATAAACCATTTCCAACACAATCCAAGAGATTGCAAACTGTCAAGACTTTATCACATGGGATAGCTACCACTGCTCTCGAAAATTTTGGAAATAGCCCTCGCCATTGCGTCCGACGACCCGATTTCGAGAGGGCCCGGGTAACCCGAGAGCCGCCCGCAGCCCAACACAAGTGCGGCAGGGTACAGAATCGTGTTTCACACCGGTGCACTAAAGAACCATATCTACCAATTGTGCAATGCTGGAGTGATCATATGCACAATAAAATAACACTACATTTACTATAACAATAATATAGATACCTGATCAGAAATTCTACCTTTGTAAAACGCTTCAAATAGTCACAAAATCCATGGCAAAAGTGGGTGAACTCCCCTTCATCCACGCCATGATGTCTTGTAACACCTTTAGGTATGTATGTGCTAAAAATGTAGTCCCTGATAACTTTTGTTCTCTTTTGTTTGTAACTCTAGGAACAAGATGATAAGTTTTCAAAATACGAATATTTCTGTATGAAAATTAAAACAACAGTTAATCAAGTCAATCAATGTTTCCATAAGCAATTATGTTTGTTTATCAGAGCGGCGTATGAATAAGCAGGTTAACGAAAAGCCTTGGTGAACAACCATGGTAAAAATGATGGACAGGGTCTACGGTTCCGTACAGAGAATTGAACGGAGTTTCCCTGACTGCACGCCCGGACTTGTTTACACGCTCTTTCATCGCGCTTTTGTTTTGTTTTGTTTTTCTCATTTGATTTTCATTCCAGTACGTTTTACCTGTCCGCCCAGGCTTCTGATATGATTCTAAGATGTCACCCCATACAGCAAATCACTTCTTTGAAAGAATTCGTCAAGGAGAAAAAAATAAACACTTGCCAGTACGACTTTCAAGCTAAAAGGGTCGCTGACGGTATTCAAGCAAAACCAGCAACTAAGAGTAACCTCGAATAAGATCGATTGCTTTTTTTTTTCCCCTCCTCCTTGCGAGGTGGGTTTCCCTTCCGTAAACCCAGAAGCCAGAATAAGAAAATACCGACAAAACTGACTTAGAAGCACTAAACTGTTATGATGAAGAAAAATAGTTATTGGCCATCTCCACAACACTGCGTACATCTTTTTTTAAACAAGTAAAAAAAAAACGGCTTTCATGCTGTAGGCCTACCGTGTATCAGTGTCACCGATCTAACGCTCCTCGTGATTAATATTAGATATAATTGTATATATATATATATATATATATATATATTTATTTATATATATATAAGTTTTACATACAAACCCAGCTACAGCAGGATTATCAAAGCAAAAATGAACCAGCAACAGCAGGATTATCAAAGCAAAAATGAATCCAAGCGACCAGATGACCTTTCAGCCCCCCCAATTAAAAAAACTAGTAACAACAAAAACGCAAACCCGCTGGGTCCCTCTTATCTAGATGAAATGAATACATAGAGGGATTATTGCGAGCATGCAGCGAATAAAACACACCCAATCCTCC